>NC_092877.1:56999437-57299437 GCF_028372415.1 Notamacropus eugenii
GGTAAAGAGCTGTATAAACTATAAAGCACTCTAAAATGATAAAAGCTATAAAATGCAAATGCTAGCTGTTCAATCTATGATAATCCTTTTAAGACTGAATTTGCTCTGATATATTTTACAGGGAAGGGAACATGGCTCAAGGGATTCATGGCGATGACAGTGACTCTGGACTCAGAGAACCTGGGTTCAAATCCTCCTTCTGACACTAGATATGTGACCATAAGGAAGCATTTTAACCTCTCTGAGCCTCTTTGTACTCATTTGTAGAGTGATGGGGTTCACTGGAACAACCTCTAAGACAGGAAGACTTACCCTTTTGTGTCATGACAGTTTGGGAAAACCAGAATATGGATTTTGTATTTTAACTCTTACTCAAAGGAAACTCTTCCTCTAACTTGAATTAGAGGCTAGTGAGAATAGAGATGTAATTGTTTTTTCAACTAAGGATCTCCTGGAATCTATCTATATACATTGTGGAGCCCAGAATACTAACCTTCCCTAAGATCTCTTCTGTCTCTAGATAAAAGATCCAGTTGCTCCCCCTCACCCCCAAGTTGGCTGTTATTACAACACACTCATGGATTTTTCCCCCTTTTTTTATAGTTAAGAGGAAAAAAAGTTCAAAGTCAGAAGCCAAGGGAACAGTGACAAAAGTCACTGGGAAAAAGATTACCAAGATCATTGGTCTAGGAAAGAAAAAGCCGTCTACGGATGAACAGACCTCGTCAGCTGAGGAAGATGTGCCCACCTGTGGTAAGAGGGTGTTTTCTGAGACTTTAGATGTGGGTTTATTTCCTTTCCTCTTCTGGAGTATAGAATTTTACCTCCAATCCAGCATTTGTGTTAAGTACTTGGTTTAGACTCACCTCATTTATAATTTGGGCTCATTCTAATTAAGATATTGAACAGATTTGACCTTTGCACTATCAGTAAGGCTTCTTCCAAGATAGAGGCAAGGAAGGAATACATTCCATTCATGGAGGTTGGCCAATGCAAAGACATGAGTGCCGTGTGTGAGGAACCACAAGAAGGCATGTTTTTCTCGTCTCTAAATAGTTAGTTATGTGAATGAACCCTGTGGCTTGCCAAGGGAAACTGAAGAGAGAACGGAGCACTGAGCTTTGGGGCATAGCCACATTTTGCAAGGAAGGAGAGGAAATGGAGACAGCAAAGGATTCTGAGAGGAAACAGCTTGTGAGATAGGGAAAAAGTCGGATAAAAATATCCAGAAAATCGAGAGGGGGCAGTCTCAGGGAAAGGAGTCATGGATGGTGTTGAAAACTCTTAAGGTCCAGGAGAGGGTAAAAAGGAGATAAGACATCAGATATGGCAAATAAGAGATGTTTGGTACTAAATTGTGTTAGAATGGCCATCGTACAAACCAGAATGTAAGATGTTAAGGGGTGACGGCCAGTGAGACAAGTGGAGGAAGTTTTGAGAATCTTTGTGGTGAGAAGAAGCAGAGGAGGTGAATTCAGGGAGGTAATAGTCAAGGGTAAAATTGTTTTTATAACGAACTAACTCCTTTTATGAAACAATAGGATGAAGAGATCTTAGGAAATTTTGAGATGATAAGGAATTGTTACAGAGAGAGAAGCCCTGGGTTCACATCTCACTTTGTTATTTGCTACATGTGTTGTTGGGCAAGCCTGGGCTTCAAGGTTCCTCACTTGTAAAATGAGGGGGATTTATCAGATGATTTCTTTTCCCTCTTCCCACTTGAAATCTTATGATTTTGCTGTTTAGATATTGTCCTGGTTCCCTTCTCAACTCTAACATTCTGTGATTCTTTCATCTTCCCATGGATTTTTAGTGGACCTGATTGGTGATACTAAAGCCTGGGATTTCATGATGGAAAAGCATATGGTGGAAGCAGTGGCCACCTTAGGGACCGGTGTGAAGTTAGGGCAGTAGGGGAGTTGAGATGGGAAGTCCTCACACCCTGCTGAGGGGAGAAAGGGAGTAGAAGCCTCATGTATTTGGAAGGCTTGGCAAATAACCTTACTTAACTCATTGTAAATAAACAAAGCTAGGTTTCCATTTGTGAGCATATATATAGTCAATAATATGGTTTTGCAGAGTGTCTGTTGGAGGTGCTGCCGATCACTGTAACTCAGTAGCCATATAATTACCCATGTGTATTTCTTTTAAGATGCATCATCAACATCTTTCGGATTTTGGTTCTTTTGAAGGAATATCATTCTTGCACAAAATTTTTAAACTGTCACCTAATTTAGCATTTAGGGGATGGGAGTGTAGGGATGAGGCAAATGCTTCCTTTTGGATGTTGGTAAAAAGAAAATATGTTGGGTTTTTTTTGAAAAGACCTATTTCCAGCCCTAAGCACAGCTGTGAAGTATCAAGCAGAAGGGTGACCTTGATAGAGGTCCAGTAGACTGATCCTGCCAAAATGAGCCTGCTACAGCTGCTTCTCTGCTTCCCCACATAGAGGAAATTCTGAACTAGCTGGGCCGATAGAAGACAGTCATACCAGGGATGAGGGGTTGTGAGTTCGAAACCCAGCTCTTCTGTGAAATACTGTGGGAACAGCTGGGCCTCTGTAGGCTTTCACTGGGAAAATGAATGTAAGAATATCAAGGCTGGGTCTCGCACTTGGAAGCCAGATCAGTGGGCAAGACTCATGAAAAAAAAGGATCATTATGTACTTTTAGCTACAGTACTACAGAGTCAGAGAATCAGCAAAGGGTAGAGTTAGAAAGGACCTGAGAATAAGGGAAACAAAAAATGTCAGAGCCAGATTGGAAGCGAGGACGATGGATGCAGAGCAAAGGAGGGCATCCTATTGAAGCAGGTCAGAGCTGGAATCGACCTTAAAATCTAAGATATTTGGGAAGGACCTTAGAACACAGAATGTTACAACATAGAACATGGAATGTTAGTGCAGATGCTGATCTGAGAACCTAAGAAAGAGCTGGAAACAACCTTAGAACATGGAATGGGAGAACTAGAAAGTGCCTTTCCAGACAACATAGCCCAACCTAAATGTAAGACAGTGATTCAAGACTGAGAAGCAGTTATGGTCAGATGGCAGACAAGTATTACTTTTTAGACTCATAGCTATGCTCTATTTAGAATGACAGGACTGGTCCCAGATAGAGCTGTCCTCATTGAATACCAATGGGGTGTGATCTGAGGATTGCAGAAGATCCAAACCTCTTGACCAATAATATATTCTCAATGAATCTGCCTCACTGACTAAGGTTCCTTGAGGAACTTGGTACTAATAGGAGAGCAATCTGAAATGTTATTAATGATAAGACTGATGCTTCAATAGATAGATGCCGATTTACCCTTTCAGATGATTTTGAGCACCTCCAAAATAGTTCACTTGTGGGGAGGTGGAACATAGGAAGCTACATTTATTCCCACCATGCTTCCATTCGTCAAAACTATTTTAAAATGCCTTTTGGGAAGTGATCATCTGAGCTCAGTTAATGACCACACTAGAAAATACATCTTGGAGTTTTTGAGCCACACCCAAAATAAAATTCCCCGGTTATGTTATTCATCAGACCCGCTCTTTTGGCAGCTCTCGAAAGGCAAATCTTTCACCTCAGAGAAGACTGAAGAGTGCATTGCGTTCCTTGCTTGTAGCTTCGGATAGAGACTATAGTTTTATTGGCATAGGGAAATACTGAGTGAGGGAATTCCTTTCACCAAGGCAAAGTTTGCTTATAATTGGTATTTAATGGAGGTTTATTGAATCTATTTGAATTCAGTTCATTCTCTCAGCTAACATTTATTAAGTGACTACTGTGTGCCAGGCACTGGGCTAAGCTCTGAGGATACAAAGAAAGGCCATGAAAAATAATGTTCATTATAAATGAAGTCCCTATCCTTAAGGTCCTATGTTCTACTGAGAGATAGAACATATAAAAGGTTAAATAAATAGGCAATCATTTCAGGAGGGAGAAAGTATTAATAAAGGGGAATCAAGGAAGATCTTCTCAAGGAGGTGGTCCTAGTTAGCGTGGTATAGTGGAAAAAATGACAGATTTGGAGTTAGAGGTGCTGTGTTCCAATCTTGTCTGTGCCATTTATTACTTGAATGGCCTTGGATGAGTCATGTGAGTTCTCTGGATTTTGGTTCTCTTATCTGTGAAAGGAATGAGCTGGGTTTGATGGCCTAAAGTCCTTTTTAGGGCTAAATCTCTAATTTTGTGATAAACGTAGTTTTGAATTGAGGTTAAACAGTTGTTTTAACGGTGATTTACCTTTTTATCTGTTTCTTGATAGAATTGTGATTGGCATAATAACCCTTTCCTGACACTCCCATCCCTATAATAATTAAATACTTCGAAATAAAAAAAGCCAAATAAACAAAAAAAGAAAATACTGCCAACAGGTTTGTGAAGTCAATGTCCATCCTCCTAGGGATGCTCTGAAGGAGACAGCCATCCCATGCAGGTGGGAGATGTAACTACAGAGAAGCAGTCTGTTCTTAGGGTCAGGAAGCCTGACCTCAGAGCCCACCTCTGACACTTAACCATGCCAGACCATGGGCAAGTTGTTAACTTTCTTGAGCCTTGTTTTCTTCATCTGTAAGTGGGAGATCAAAGCATCTGTTCTTCCTCCTGGGATTGTTGTGAGGATTAAATTAGATGATATATGCATGAGAAGCAGCTTGACTTGTGTATATACTTGTACCCCCAATATTGTGCATAATGTCTGGCACGCAGTCCATGTTTAATAAGTGCTTGTTGATTAATTGAGGTATGAGAGGCAATCTGGTTAGAGGGCAAGAAGTGGCCTCACAGAGAAGATCTCAGTTCATGTCTTACCTGATACCTGTTGTCTGAGGGACCCTTAGCAAATTGCTTAGTCACCCTCTAAGGCTGTAACATGGAGTTTGAACATTATGAACTATTCAGATGCATTGAGACTGTTGTGTTCTATTGGGGACACCCCATTTTAGGAAGGATGTCAATAAATGTGGAGTTCATCCAGTTTAGGGTTTTTAGGGTGATGAACCACCTAGGTGGCACAGTGAGTCAGGAATAACTAAATTCAAGTCCAGCCTCAGACATGTGCTAGCTGCGTGACCCTGGGCAAGCCATTCAAGGCTTTTTTGCCTCCGTTTCTTCATCTGTAAAATGAGCTGGAGAAGGAAATGGCAAATCACTCCAGTACCTATACCCAGAAAATCTCAAATGGGGTCACAAAGAGTTGGACACAACTGAAAAGACTGAATAATAATACAGATGTGATAAGGGGACTGGAGGGATGTAATCCCACATGGAAATTGTCTGTAGGAACTGGGGATGTTCACTTTGAAGAAGAAAAGACTTGGGGAAGCTAGGAAGGAGGGAATGGACCAGTTGATTGAATCAATGATCCTTGTCCCCAGATACAAAAAAGCTGTCATTTGGAAGAAAGATTAGTGTTATTTTACTTGGTCCCAGAGGATACAGTCAGAACCAAAAGAGAGGAAATTACAGGGCAGGAAGTTTCTGCTCAGGGAAATATAAAAGCTTCTCACAGTAGAAACAATCTAAAAATGTCCTCGACGGACTCATCAGATAATGAGCTCCCTGTCTCCGGAAATATTCCAGCAGAGGCTGGCTATGTAATCGTCTAGAATGTTAAACAGGTCATTTATGTACTGAGTAGAGTTTATTATAAAGTATCAGCAAAAGTTAGCTCATCATATCCAACCCAGTCATTTTACATATAAAGAAACTGAGGCATTTATCCAGACTTACAGTTAGTAAGGAGCTGACAGGTATGGTATGAGGTGGAGGTGTCAGACTTTAGCCTACAACACTCCTCAGTTAATGGATCCAACTCAGATTAAAATGTAATGGGGAAATCTTTAGCAAAATAAACAGAAGTGCAATAAAACATAGGTATAGATATAGTGGTGATTTGTGGTTTTCTAAATCAAGATGTGCCCAACAGGGATCATTCCATTTCTTTTTAGTGTCTGTTTCTGTTTGTGTTTAAAATCAATGGTATAGTGGACTTGGAGTCAGGGAGACCTGGGTTCAAATTCTGCCTCAGACGTTGGCTGTGTGATTTTTGGGCAAGTCGCTTAATTCTCTCTTTGCCCTATAAAATGAGTGTGTTGGACTTGGTGACCTCTGAGATCTTTTAGTTCTAAATTTGTAATTCTCTCTGTGATGGACAGCTCAGGCCTTCTGAAAGGTCCTTTTGGGAAACAAAAGATAACTTCTCAGGTTGTCTTCAGTTCTAAAACAGTGGGATTCTAAACCTTGCCCAAGTGTTAGCTGATTGAATCAATGGACCAGTGGAGGCAGGGTGTTGATGCCCTTTCAGGGATATTTGAATTTTCAAAGGACATTTTGGAAAGTCAAAAAAGTCACATACTCCACTCAATATGGCTTCCAGGACAACTACAATATCTTCCCTTTCCCCTATTAGGAAATTCAAAACACTCACTTGGCATTTCTCTTGGGAAAATTGCCAAACCCTTCTTTGGTTCATCTTTTGGGAGATTTCCAAAGAGGTGAAAGATCGGAGCAGGCTGACATACTTGAGGTGGGGAGCTGCTGAGTATCAGAGAGTCTGTGTCTATCCCTAGGGATCATAGACTATTATAACTACTCGGACCCTTAAAGATGAGCTAATCCAGTCCCCTCATTTTACATATAAAAGAAATTTAGACGTAGAGCTGTGACATAGCCATAGGCACACAAGTTGTTCCAAGAGGTCAAGCCATCTTTCAAGTTCAAGTCTCCTTTCTGCAGATTTTTTTCCCTTCTCCTGGTGGTGCTTCATGAATTTGAATTTTCCACTTTGAGGAGCCTGTGAGGTGCTCAGGATTCCTGTTCTATTATTTTGGGTGAAGCTGTGAAGTTATATCTCCAGAATCAGAAGCAGTATCCAGAAAACTTAACACATCACAATGTTGTTCAAAACACATAAAAGACTGGGGCTCTTGACCAATGTGATTTATTGTTTTCTTCTTTGGGGACTGGGATATCAGAGGAAGGAGATAAAAGCTTAGTCATTTCATAGAAATGACCAGATCTAAATAAAATATCATTCGGTCTGCTATGTGTTATTAATTCTGCTTGAAATGGAAACATGCTAAATATAAATTGGGCATTTTCTGGAAAGCCGAAGACCAAATCCAGGAATCCCCTTTTCTACCCACCCCCCTCCCCCAATGTACTAACAATGCCTGCTGTGTCTAGACCATCACTTTCCAGAGGAGTCATGGTGTTTTGATGACATCTGGCCAAATGCAGCCTTGGGAATAAATTTTATCCTGCATGGAAGTTCAGTTACTTGAGGGCAAGCATTCACCCTTTAGGACCAGTGGGTTAGTATCCAGAACATCCCCTTCCCAGGGCCATAAAACATGATGCAATTCAATTCAAGGAGTATTTGCTACAGCATTTATTATATATGTATATATACATATATGTATAAAATATATACTTAGGTGCTTGGTATAGAAAACCAAAAAAATGACAACAGGCTTTGTCTTCAAGAAATTGACATTCTAAGGGGATGAAGGCAGAGAATATACAGCCCGAGAAGCAAAAACAAAGTGATTCGTAAGTGCAGAGATAACTGGCTGCCCCAAGAGGACAGCTGCTTGGTTTGTTGCTATGCCTGTATTCGAAACCTGGTAGTATAGGGCAGCCAGGTGGCTCAGTGGATAGAATGCCAGACCTGGAGTCAGAAAGGCTCATCTTCCTGTCTTCAGATCTGACTTCAGACACTTACTAGGTGTGTGACCCTGGGCAAGTCACTTCACCCTGTTTACCTCAGTTTCCTCATCTGTAAAATGAGCTGGAGAAGAAAATGACAACCCCTCCCCCCCAGGATCTTTGCCAATAAAACCCCAAATGAGGAGTGACACACAACTGAAACCACAGTCAATGAGATCAGCCTTTGAGATCCCACAGCCCCAGTGAGGTGCCAGAGGAGGATGTCCATAGAGGCGTGATCGTAATATCAATAATAGGCTGCTTTCCTCTAGCAATTCATGGTTTACAAAGCAGTTTCTTTCTAACAAACCTAGACCTATGTATTTTGATTTTGTTGTGTTTTTTTAAATAGATGCTCCTCATGAGCAGAGACACTATATACATACACAGACACATATTTGTACTGGCTTTATTGAGTATAGAAATAAATGTTCAAAGGATCTGTGATATCATCTCTGTAAGAAACCCCGATCATGAGAACCTCCTCAACCAGAGCAATCAACATCTCATCTGTGCCTTAGTAGACAAGTCCTGTGATAGCACAGAGAGATGAAATGGCTTGGAGTCAGGAAGACCCGAGTTCAAATCCGACCTCAGGTATTACCTGTGCCTCAGTTTCCTCAGTTGTAGAATGAGGATCATAATAATGCCTGCCTTGCAGAATTGTTGTGAAGATCAAATAAAATAATAAAATTGTAAAGTACTTAGCATAGCTTATAGAAATGTTAGCAATTACTATGGCTGCTGTTGTTGCTACTACTATTACCACTGTTACTATCAGTACCACTACCACCTCTACTACAACCACTTCTACTACTACTCCTCCTGCTCCTCCTACTACAACATCTTGGACATGCTTGGGCCCATATTCAGAGCTTGGAAAATATTGGTGATTGATTTGAATTTGACAATCATTCCCTAGCTCTTTGAGGAAGAAGCCATCCTTGAAGTGAGAAGGACCACGTTTATAAACCAGCTACTCCTACAGGAGAAGTAGTGAAGGGGAAAGTAAGCTAGTGGCAGTTTGGCATCCAACCCAACTAACTTAGCCAGATCCTCCTGAGAGCATTTAATGATGAAACTGAGAGGGCAAGAAAGAAGCCTGAAATGGAACTGGAGAAGAAAATGTTGCTCCTGGAGATGAGGGATTGTCTGTCTTATGTTTGTATTTGTATGACCTAGCCCATGACAAGCACTTAAATGCTTATTGATGAATTGTTTGATTGATTAGTAACATTTGAGAAGGATCTGTGCAAATGGCTCTAGATTTCCAAGTCTTTTGGAGATTTTTGTTTTTGGAACAGCCAGGAAACTCTCCATGTGCACATGAGAAAAGTGTGATTTAAAAATCTAAGCTGTATTTATGAAGGTCAGTCTCACTGAGAACACCATCACTTACTATCATTACCTTCAACTAGAAAAATAATCCTGGCTATGCTGCAAACATATAAAGTGACCTTGGATAAGTCACTTCCATTCTCTTCTCTAGGTGTCACTTTCTTGACCTGTTTTTTGTCCTTGAGAACACTGCTTTGAAAAATAGTTTAAAAGCCAAGTGAAACACTTGTGCTTCATGAATATGAGAGGGCAACATAATCTCAAACACTTGAGCAAATCTGTTTCTGGCCTTTATTATTATCTAAGAAAAAGACGTGTCACAAAGTAAAGGTTTTTTAGTTCTAGGATCATACCTTATAAGATTTAGAGTTGAAAGAGATCATCTGATCCAGCAGTTTCATTTTACAAAGGAAGAAACTGAGACCTAGGTAGGTTAGGTCTTATTTGTATGTGTAATTCAAAAAGCTTATAATGTTCAGTGAAATCTAAATCATATGAATTTTGAAAATATTTTTCCCGTGCTACAAATTGAAAAACTGTTACTATGCCTTCATTCAGTTCATACGGGTCAATCAGGGTAAGGTAGTATTAAAAGAACTGGAATTGGCATCAGAAGACCTGGGACCTTGGACAGGGTGGGAGGGCAGAGTTGGAGGTAGGTAGGGAGAAAACTAGATTATCTCTGAGGCCCCTTTCAGGTCTAAAGTCTATGATCTCATTCATCTCATTTTTTTAGCACCTTCCATGTGTACTCAATGGCTGACAATACTTAAAAAGCCCCTCGAAGTCAGAGGCCGGGCCATTTCTCATCTCTTTCCCCAGCACCAGGCACAGGACCTGGAATATGATGCATATTCATGGCAGAGAGAATGTTTGATTTCATCGACCCTTCAGGAAAACTGTTTAGTTAAACCCCACTATGAAACGTGGACCTTCATCACAACACCCCAACAATAATAAACATAAAGCACGTTTATATCAGGCTTCTCACAAAACAAATCTTGGAATGTAGATAATTGCAAGTATTTTTATTCCCCTTTTTTTCAGAGAAGGAAAGCAGTGATGAGAGAGGCCAAGTGACTGGCCTAGGGTCATACAGCGGCGGAGTATCTAGGCTGAATTCAAACGCAGCTCTCCTGACTCTCAAGTCCCATTCTAACTACCATTATACAGAGTTTGAGTGTCAAATTGGCACCAGAGATAAAGGTTTGAGAATCAGGGTTGATCATCAGTGGGAATCAGTATTCATTCAATGTAATTTAATAAACATTCCTTAAGTAAATCATGTGGACAATTCCATTCAACAAGCCTCAACTAGAATACTTCCCTGCCTTCTCAGAGTTGCTGGAAATAATAACGAGCTAATCTGTAGAATCTAATCCTATTATTGTTCATGCTTAGGTCATGCTACCTCTGATTTGGTCAGTGATCTGGAGACCAAGGACTTCCCTATTTACAAAATCAAGATCATGAAGATACCTTTCCTTAGGGGGCTTTCAGATGAATACATAAAATACCCTGAAAAATGCTGTCCCATCGTATTGTGAATGGGACTAATTATTATAGACTAAGTATTATGAATGGACCAATGCTAGCTGTAGTTGGGTTGAAAACAGTTTAGATTTTTTTTCTTCCAGCCCTGACATTCTGTGATTCTCAGCTTTCATTCATTCATTAAAGAAATATTAAGCACCTACTATATGCCACCTTCACAGTTCGTAGAATCATTGACTTAGAAAGAGTTTTTTGACTCAGAATTTGACCTTCATTTAATTACCAACTCAATGTTTGAATTCCCTCAAATACCCTCATGATGGAAAAATGCTCTCCACATCCAGATAGATAAGTGATAGACTCAGAGTGTGGATTTAAACAATTTTTTCTTTTTGTTTTTCTTGCTTTTTGAGGGATGGGGAGTAGTGGGAATATGGTTAATGCAGAAATAGGTTTTGCATGACTTCATCTGTATAATGGATATCATATTTCTTGCCTTCTCAATGGGTGGGGGAGGGCTTGCAGGGAGGGAGAGAATGGAACTGAAAATGAAAAGATAATTGAATTAAAAAAAATAGCTTAGCCACATCTCTGACAAGTAGCCATCTAGGCTGCTAATGAAGTACTTTCAGTAATGGGGAGCTTGCTACCTTAAGACTGTATTTCATTGTTTGAGATCTTAAGTTTTAAAATGGGCTTCGATTTATTAAGCTGAAGTATATCTCACTGTAATTAATATCCCCTGGGGCTCTTCGGAGGGCTTTTCTTCTGCCCTCTGCAGTCTCCGTTCCTAATTCTGCCCCTGCATCTGAAGATAGCTTTTATGGCATTCATTATTTATTGATCATAACAACAGCTGATTAGTAAAGTGCTTTACATCATTATTTGTGAAAATTATTTCGATTAAAAATCCATTCTCTTTCCCTTCTACCTTCCCCCATTGAGGGGACAAAAGGAAAAACAAAGACATTTTTACATATATTATTAAATTTGATTCTCACTGACAACTCAATAAGGCAGGCAGGGCATTTATTATTATCATCCCCTTTTAAAGTTAACTTTATTTTTTTCTCCCTTCTTTTTCCTCTCTTCCATTTGCATCTCTCTGCATGGACTATGTGAAAAGGTGTCTCATTCTGAAAGTTTTGTCCGTCACTTTTCAGACAAGAGTTACCGGTCCTAAGCCTATACTCCATAAAGATCAAAGAGAAAGAAAAAAAATTTAAATGTACAAACAATTTATAGCACCTTTATTTTAATTTGAAGAAAATTCTGAACTTAACATACGTAAAACGCAATGGCCATTTTCATATCTATGCATATTTTCATATACATGCAGTTACCCAACAAAAAAGAGGCTTGTTTATGAAGATATAGGTCTTCGTTGTTTATAGGTTGCTTTTCTTTTGGAATATATAATATTTTTAACAGGTAATTTTCAAAATTTTCTTACTTTTCTATCATTTGGACTTTCCTTCTATTCTCTTTAATGCATTAAAAAAAAATTCTTCAGTGATCTAAATTTATTTTCTTTTTTGTTTAGCTATCCTCTCCAAAGTCACCATTCTCCCTCCCTCCTCCATATTGAGAAAAAAAAAAGTCGTTTTAATAAATTTGCACAGTCATATAAAACAAATTTCCCCACTGGCCATTTCTGAAAATGGATGGCTTATTCTGCATCTTGAGGCCAACCGCCTCTCTTTCAGGAGATGGCTGGCATTCTTTATCACCTGTCTTATGAATTTCCATTAGCCCCAGTGAAACTGAAACTCAGAAGTAGAAGGACTTACCCAGGGTAAGTCTTAAGTAGGATGCAGAAGACCCACAGCTTGAAATGACTCTAACTTCAATTTCTTTCTTCTGCATTGTGGTATTCTTATTTCCAAGCTAAATGTTCTCTGGGTCCTTCCTTCTACCTAATGCCCCCACCCCCCGGAAAGAAGGAAAGAATTTAAAAGAGGGTGGAGGAAGAGAGAGAGAGAGAGAGAGAGAGAGAGACAGAGAGAGAGCATTTGGAAACATTTTCATATTTCCTGAGGGAAAAAAATGCTTTCCCATTTCTCCCTATCAATGCATGGTATTTTAAATATTTTGTTCCAAAATATACATTACAATTCATGTTAAGCATTATATTTTCTGTCATTGTTTTGGCCAGAGTATGAATGACACTCTCCCCATCCCACCAAAGCCCATCACTGAAGTTGTGGTACCTGGAACTAAAAGAGACTTTGGGAGCATGATTCATTTCTAACCTGATCTTAAGTGCAAAGAATAGATGAAATACTATGAGTTCTTGGTCCCTGACTTTTTTTTTCTGTGTTTATCTACATTTATAATTTCATGGTATTTGTGGAACAGATTTATTTGACAAGTATTACCTTCCTTGAATTCGATCTCCCACTTCCCCCCTACCCTCTTCCTTGAAAAGGGGGATTGAGAAAGCTGCCATCACCCCAACCCACTGTACTGTTCTCTGGGAAGGATAAAGTGTCTTAACATTTGCTTTCCCTGCAGGATATCTGAACGTGCTCTCGAATAACCGCTGGCGGGAACGTTGGTGCAGAGTGAAAGATAATAAGCTCATTTTCCACAAGGATAGAACGGATCTGAAGACCCATATTGTTTCCATTCCACTCCGTGGCTGTGAAGTGATTCCAGGCTTGGATTCCAAACACCCCTTGACATTCCGTTTGCTTCGAAATGGGCAGGAAGTCGCTGTACTAGAGGTGCGGTATGTGTGAGGGGCTGGGCTTCCCAGGGCTGCACCCCAGACAGCATTTCCCTGCTGAGAGGCGGGCTCAGACTCAGCTGCTGATCCAAATTCTTCACATTCTGCCCTACTCACATTTGTGTTCTGTTTTTCTGCCTTTTGGGCTTGGCCTTTTCACTCTTGTCTGGTTCCTTTCCTGGATTCTGTGTTCTGTCTACCTCTTCTATACCTGGTTCACCTTTAAAAGAGCATGGCCTGAGTTCAAATAGACACAGATACCTGCTAGCTATGTGACCCTGAGCAAGTCACTTAACCCTGATTTCCAAAAGAGAGAGAGAGAAAGAGACAGAGACAGAGACAGAGACAGAGAGAGACAGAGAGAGAGAGAAAGATAGAAGGAGCATGAGGAAGGATATTTAGCAACTTTTTTCAAATAGCCCTTATAACACCTACTTTGCTAACAAATTGGTTGTGATAACAGGCTGGTGTGGGGGCACAGCTTTCTTCTTTCTATTTGGCCTGCCACATCTATGCATTCATTTAGTCATTTGTCAGCAAATATTTAATAAACACTCACTTTGTCCCAAACACTTTACTAGGAGTTGGGGGTACAATGGTATTTGTCATTCCAGCCCCTGTCTTTAAGGATATGAAGCTAGGTGGCGTAATGGATAGAATGATGATCCTGGAGTCAGGAGGATTTCTCTTGCTGTGCTCAAATCTGGCATCAGACATTTACTCGCTGTGTGACCCTGTGCAAGTCACTTAACCCTGTTTGCCTCAGTTTCCTCTTCTGTAAAACAAGCTGGAGAAGGAAATAGCAAACCACTCCAGTATCTTTACCAAGAATACCTCAAGATGGGATCGCAGAGTCAGACGTGGCTGAAACAACTCAATAGCAACAATGTTAAAGGAACTTATATCTTACACAATAGGTACCTTTATTAAAAATCTACCACGAGGAGTGCAATGTGAGAAAGAAGATACAAATACATTATATATAATAGCTTTCTTCATGCAGCTTCTAGTCTGATAGGGAAAAATAAGACAGCCACAATGAGGTGTCTGGAGCATTGTCTTGAAATCAGGAAGACCTGAGTTCAAATATCCTGTCAGATGTTTTGCTAAGTGTATGACTTTGGGCAAATCATACAACCTTTCTCAGCCTCAGTTTCCTAATCTGTAAAATGTGGATAATAGTTATTTCTACCTCACTGTGTTGTGATGAGAATCATATATAGGAGACAGCATATGGAACGTACTTTCCAAGCCTTAAAGCCATATTTAAACGCTAGCATCATCCCAGTCATCATCATCACCTTTACTGTTATTATATAGATGGAACTATTTCAATGTTTCTGTTATCTCTGTGGGGTAAGTACTTCCTTTACCAGTACAAATAGCAATCTACTCATTGGATCCCAGGATCCAATATTTAAACCCAAACTTTTCATTTTACAGAAGAGAAAACAGACCCAGAGTTTTAAATGACTTACCAATTGTTGTTCAAGGAACAAATAAATGAGCCAGGATTTGAATCCAGAGCTTCTCACTCTAATCCAGTATTCTTTCCACTGTACTCCCTGGTATAATTCTTGCCTTTTGTATTTCCATAAAAAGAATTGAGAAGACTGTCAAGTCAACGAAGGATCCCATCTGTTCTGCTTGGCCCCAGAGGACAGAATCAGAAACAATGATAGGTTGGAGTTATAGAGATCGAGGTTTAGGCTCAACATAAGGAAGAACTTCCTGATGATTGGAGTTGTCTAATTAATTAGACAATTGATTAATGAGTTGACCTAATTAGAGTTGTCTATACAACAGTATATTGAGGTACCTTATGTGTTTGTGAGTTTCCAGTCACTGAAAATATTCAAGAGGAGAGTGTAGGACTTGTCAGAGATGTTGTGGAGATTTTTCTTTAGGTTTGAGTTTGACGAGATTCAGTCTCTATCAGAGGGGGCCCTCATGCTACTGAAATCACAGATTCTTAAGTATGATTTTTCAAGAGCTATAGAGTAACTGTTGGCTAAGGAGAAAACACTAACTTTTTTTACGTTTAGGTCCCTTCTAACTCTCCTATCATAGTCTCAACTAGATGTGAGAAAAAGAGAAGGCATCAAAATGCATGCTTGGGTGATGGTGGATTCAGCAACATTAAGACGTGCCAAACCTAGGCATAGAGACCCCCTCTCAGAATTAAGCCAAGATTAGATGACTGAATGTAGAATCAAGGCCAGCAGCTGCTAAGGGCAAGGCCCACCCTTAGCTCTGAATGCTGGCCATTAGTCTGTGGGGAGGAAGGAACAGATAAATCATGACTGATAATGACGAATGGGTGAAACATGGCCCCAGGCTCAGGCTGGCTCTCCAAGGCAGGCCAGGGAAGGCATTTCTTTGGTGAAGCTCTAAGTTGCAGTCAGTTCAGACAGGTGGGAAGTTAAACTTCAGAGAGGTCTGTCAGGAAGTACAAAGATCCCAAGTCAGAAGGTAGTCTAGATGAAGGGGCAGAAATTCAGCCACTAAGTGGAAAAGTGGAACTTGGTAGGGAAAGATGATAAAAATCACTAACTCCTTCTAGGTGTCCTTCTAGTACTAGAAGTACTTCTAGGTGTCAAATTTCTTTTCTTTTTTCTTTTTTTGTAAAAGTAGGTAGGTGGATTAAATAATCCTTTAAGACCTCATTTTCCTCTAAATACATAGCTATTAAACTTTTTGTCTGTAATGGGCCCCTTCTTAGAATAATGTTTTTAAATGCATAATCATAGAAATACCAAGTACATCAGTTATATTGAAAGTTATATATATATATGTATATATTTTTATATATGATCACCTACAGTTATATTTGTGTATAAATATATATGCACACATACATACACATATATGTAAAAGTTCACGTATTGTAGTTTAAGAACTTCCATTCTCATTCCTATGAGTCATTAGATTCCTCAGTATAACATAAGCTCCTTGAGGACAGGGAATAATTTTGTCTTTATATTTTTGCTTAGTATACAGTAGGTGTTTAATAACTGAATTGAATTGAATCTACTCAAACCTTGGTAAATACTTCTAGTAAGGACATGATGGTCCACTGCAAAGGATACTGGACTCAGAATCAGAATCTCTTCATTTGGTTCCCAGTTCCACCACTTAACTTTTCCTGGGATCTCATGCAGATTGATTTACCTCTCAAGGACTCTGTTTCCTACTCTGTCAAATGGACCTGAGCCCAGGGTTTTGAGGCTATCCTAACCCAGATGGGAGCAAAGTCAAAAGTCATTTGACAGCTTTGAAGGTGAGAATGGAAAGAAAGGCAGCAGATTTCAGAGAGGAACAGATATCGGCAATGGTCTGAATAGAAGGCAGTGGGGGTGGCAAGGGACAGGGAGAGGGACTGGTGAGCATCACCCCAAGACTTTAATCTGAGGGCAGGCTGGAAAAGGAATAGTCACTAAACTCATGAGTAAACTGAGTAGAAGTTTTAAAAAAGTCTAGATTTCCATTGAGCATTGTTTTAGATGAATACCAGTTTTATGAATTTCTTCACACCGTGTAATTTTATATGGCAATTTCTTCAGTAAGTGACAAGTCCTTGAAAGATGGCATTTTTATAACTACCTTCTAGAAATAAAGATCCAGCCTCAGAATGCTCAGATGAATGGATATGTTTCTCAGGTCCTAAGTGATTGATCCAGCATCTTGAATGATGGCAAGAGTTTAAAATTTGATCATTATCTCCAGTGTTTAAAAGCAAGTATTATTGTCAGAGATCCTCAGTTCCAGAATAAGCTGGCTTTTTTGAAGCTTTTCTACTATGTTTTTTTTTTTTTTCCCAATGCTAAGAAGGACTCAGTAGAAAATGCCATCCACATCCAGAGAAAGAACTATGGAGTCGGAACACAGAGATTATTTTCTTTTTGTTTTATTTTGTTTTTCTTTTCTTTTTTTTTCTCATGGTTACTCCCATTCATTCTATATAATTCTTCTATGCAACATGACTAACTTGAAAATGTGTTTAATAGGAATGTATGTGTAGAGCCCACATCAGATTGCATGCTATCTTGGGGAAGAAGAAGGAGAAATTTTAAAACTTATGGAAGTGAATGTTGAGAACTAAAAATGAATATTTTTTTTTAAAAAAGTACTCTAAGCCAATAACCCCCTCCTGGTCAGAGCTACTGTCTATGCAAAGGCTAGAATGGTATTTTGTCATGGCCCCTCTTAAAACTTCTCCAGTGGTGGTGGAAGCAAGTACCCCAGGTTTGGGTCCTAGCTCTGATACTTACAAACTTCTTTTCCCTGGGTGTCAATTTCCATACCTGTTTAATGGGGTTGGTAATAATATTAATGCTTTGATTATAATACGTAAAATAGAAAACATTTATTAAGCGCTTACTATGTGGCTGGCACCTGTGTAAGAGCTGGGGTTACAAAAAGAGGCAAAATATAGTCCCTGCCCTCAAAGAGCTTAGAGTCTAATGGATAGACTGTCTCTTTTTCATCAGAGGATACACCCTGCTTAATTATGCAAAAATAATAGCTAGCCATTCCTCGAGTGTTGAAGTTTTTGACCATAATCTTTGAAAGATTGTGTCTGCTAAAGCGAAAAGGCTGCAACCTGCCTCAGTTGAAGCAGTATTTTAACCAATGAAATCACAGATCCCTGAAGTATTGAGTTAAGTTTTATAGGCAGGTTTCAAGCTTGAATTTTGCCAGCAAAACAGAGAAATGAGATAACCACATTGAGCACAAGTTCAGAGCTGTAAGGCAATGGTACTATACTCAAGAGGGAAGCCCTGTGGGATGTGTATTGATTTGGAAAACAACAAGGTAATATTATCTGTGGTTCTGTTTTATTTTGTTTTAATTATTTCCCCACTTGCATTTTAATCTAGTCTGGGGTAGATAGCATCTTTTATGCCTTTTCTCTAAGGGATGTTGAAGGAGATCAGTCCCAACCCCTGTATTTTACAGGTGAGGAAACTGATGTGATCAAGTATGATACCTGAAATCTCATCATCGCCCCCCCCTCCCCCATTTTATTTTCATTTATTGGCTCAGGAAATTTCTGATGAAGGAACTCCCTCTACTGATGGAGATTTGCAAGTGCTCTGTAATTTATAATTGTAGAGAATTGCTTGGGCACCGAACCTGCAGCCCAGGGCTTCACAGCCAGTATGTGTCAGAGGATGAGCTTTTCCTGACTCTGAGATCAGGGTTGTGTACTCTATGCTACAGTGCTTCTCTAGATTTAAAGGGTGCTGATAATAGCCCCTTGAGCACTTTTGAAAAAATAGTTTTATCATTTAAAAAATTTTTTTATTATTTTTTTGTTTTATCATTTAAAATGTTTTATCATTTAAAAAAGTTATGTTTGGGGAGGTTGTTGTGTATTTGACACATGAAAATAAATGAAGAGAAAAAGAATTTATCAAGCACTTACTGTATGCCGAGTGCCTTGTTGAGCAGCGGGAGTACAAATGGAAAAGCAAGACAATCCCTACTTACATTCCAGTAAGGGAGACATGTATAGGAAGGAGCAGCTGGAGGGCAGAAGGAACGACCTCGTGGTTCTTATAAGCAGATGGTAATTCACTGCTAAAACCATAACTATTTCTAAGGATGAGAACTTTCTTGTGTGTCTTTAGTAGCTGTGGCTACTGAGTCAGGGGCTGAAGGTTTGCAGAGGCAGTTGTTGGCAAAATCAACCCCCCACAAAGATTGATTCCCTGGACCATGACTGTGGGGGTTTAGAGGCAGGGCTAGTGGTCTGAGGGTTTGGGGAGAGGGAGTTCTTGGGCTTAGAGACCTAGGCAGCCTCCATTTGGGTCTGTGGTAGGTGGTGTCTGGGGCCACAGAAAAAGTGGATCATTTATGAAACCATGAATCTTTATTGGATAAAAAATACATTTTTTTAAAAAGTGTAGTAAATTCAACATAATTGTTTTGAAGATGTCCTACTTATATCTGCCTCCTACTAAAATTCCTTCTTAAATTAACTCTTTTGTACATTAAAAAAAACTAGAATGATTTTTCATTTCTTTTCTTTTTCATTTCATTTCATTTCTTCTTTTTTGATTACTTGTTCCTTGAAAAATCAGGGAGTTCCAAATTTGGAATTCTTCTCAGAAACATGAGAGTGTCTTCCAAAATATTTCTGATGAGATGAGTGGTCATCCATTTTCATTCTCTCTTGAGGTACCTCTCTTGGTTCTAAAGTGCTTCCTCATATGCAGATGAGATCTGTCTCTTATTGATAATTTCCTTAGTTCTGCACAGTCATTGCAAAAAGGACAAGTCTCAAATCTTTTTCCTGCCCTTCATATATTTGAACACAATGTCTATGGCCCTCCTAAGGCATTTCTTCTTCCAGCCACATATCTCATTTATTTTATTAATTTCTGATTGGCATTGGTTTCCAGTCCTCTTACCATCCTGATCCCCTCCCCATCATACACTTTTGCTTGTTAGGAAGCCCAGAACAGATCACAATATTCCAGGTGGGTTTTGACCAAGGGTCAAGGACAGCCCCAGAATCTGGACATCATGTATACACCTTGGTTATTGCAGCCCAAGATTACAGTCCTGTTTATTTTTAGCAGTGCTCATCATGCCTTGGTTCACATTCAGCCTATGGCCACTAAAATCCCCAGAGTCTTTTTTGTTTACATGAGCTATTTTTCTTTATATGTCTACATGAATTGCTTTTTAGCCATGTCTGCCCTGTCCTATACTTTTGTGGTTAATTTTTTTAACCCTTATGCAGGGCACTTTTCTTTATTAAATTTCCTCTTTTAAAACTTCATGATGAAATGTAATAGGAATATATTCATGTCTCATAAATGTCTTCACAGGAGGGCCAGCTGGTATTGTTTTGCTCTAATTTCGATGGTTAGGTTATTGTGACATGTCCTTTCCAAGAATTTATGATTACATTTTTTAAAAACATTAATAAAACATTCAGAAGAGTCAGGTTTCCCTTCATTGTTTAAGAATTCCAGCTATACTCTGCAATAACACTTTTTATTCTGGAGGAGAATTTGGAATAAAGTAGATCTTGAAATTTATCAAAGTTGGATTAGTTAATTACCAAAGGGACCCCTTTATAAGGAGAAGCAAATTTGGAATGGTATTCAGATAATCCTTCACTACATTCCTATTCTGATGCATCATTGTACTGGGGATCCAAAGGGTCTGCCAGGTCCTGCCAAATGCCTAGTGACAAAGTTTGTGTTTGTTGTCTGGAATGAGGAGATTCAGAAAGGCTCATCTGATCAGATTAATCTCAAGCTGGTGATTTTTTCAACAGTATCAACTCTTGAAGACCATATTTTAAGTATAGAAGGGTCGTGGTTAGTTTGATGAAGATGGTGAAACTGCAAATTCTTTTGGTAATGAATTAGTAGGGGAAGCATCCTTGCAATTAAATCTATTTAGCAGTGGAAAAAGCTGTGAGTACCCTGCGAATGGAGGAGATCCAGCAGAACCTGGATGAAGGAAATGGTGTAGAGCAGAGGTGTCACATACACTGACCCGCAGGCCACAAGTGGCTGGCAATGCTCTTAAATACAGCCTGAACCAGAGCAAAATGTAAATGGAAAATATTTAAGAAAATAATTAAAAATACAACAAAATGTAGGTAACTTTACATTTGAAAACTAAGTGAGTATGTGGCCTGCAGGGATCTTTATATATGGATCAGTGCCCCCTGACCCTATTTATGTTCACTACCACTGTTGTAGAGGACCCATATGGGGAGGAAAAATTGGGCAACATTGACTTTGGGTTTATTTCATCTCTGTATGCCATTAGAAGTCTCTGTTAATTCAAATCATTGATGAGCCTATGAGTGGGGCTTCTGTTATAGGCCCTACACGCCTGTTTACAAGTTCACTCAAGTGTCATCCACTGCCTTGGTGGCCTAGTTGGCCCTGAGCCTTGTGGTAATGGCTTTCATAGAACATTGCTTAATCCCATCAGCCCACATAGTGGGTGTGGGTAGCTTCCTGTGGAGATGGCCTCTTAGCCCTCCCTTTACCCCCTTCTAAGCCTAGATTTTTGAGGCAACAGTGCCCACTCCTTACATCTCCAGATGTGCTAAGGATTGGAAGAAGCAGTTATTTTCTGGTGTGAACATTTCCAGTTCCATCTGTGTTTTATCAAAAATTTCAGAAGATGCATTTACAGCCCATGTTACTGATTTTAAATCTCTTAAAATTTAGGAAAAGTGCTTCTAGAAGGACATTAGTGAAATAAAGCATGTCCAGATGGGGCAGCCAGGGAGAAGTCATAGGCTTGATCATAGGGTGGAAAGCTTGAAGTGACCCTGTAGAGCATCTAGTTGAACTTCCTTATTATGAAAAAAGAGAAACAGCTCTGGGTTACATAGGAAGTCAACAGCTTTGAGAGGATTGAACCCAAGACATCTGGCTCCAAATACAGTACTCTTTCTACTGTATAAATCCATGTGAATAGTTGAGGTAATTGGATATACTTTGGGCACAGACCATATCGGCCAGCCTTCATTCTTCTGGCTATGTTTCTGACTTTCCAGACTTCAGCTCCATGCTCCTGCATGGATTCCTTCATCTCCTGTCCCCTGTTTTCAGCTTCCTTCTCCATATTGTCTTCCACCATTAGAATGTAAGCTTTTTCAGAGCAGGGACCATCATTCTTTTGTAGCCTTAATTATTATTCCCAGAACTTAGCAGTGTCTGGTACTGTTATTCAGGCTTAATAAATGCACGTTGCCCGATTGCCATCTATATTTAGACTGGAAAAGAGAGGGCTTAATCAGAGATCCATGTTACTGGTTTCCAAGTATCTGAAAAGCAGTCATGTAGAAGAGAGCAGATTTGTGCAAAATGGCACCAATAGGACCTGGAGATGGTTAGCACCAATGTATGCAAGTTATATGGAGCAGGGTTTTGGCTCCACATTAGAAAAACCTTCCAAATAATTAGAATCGTCCAGCATCTCATGGTGTCCAGTGATCATTTGATGAATGAAAGAAGAACTAGACATTCCAAACCACTCTTTTGTTTCCTCATTTCATCCCATGGCAGGCTCTGTAGCCCACAGTTTTCATGATTCCCACAATTATATTAGTCATGGTAGCTGGTCTGCCTTATTCACCCCTTTGGTCATATGATGACTTGGGAGATTAGGATGAGAATCCAATGAGATCATATGTGTCAAGGATGCTGGAACCATCAAGTGCTATAAAGTAATTATATGCTTTGTATCATTTCACTACATTGTTCACACTGGATTCTCTCACATTGTTTTATCATTTATAAGCTTCCAAGGTCCCTAATGAGTGTCATCACTATGAAAGGGTGGAAGTTTATTGTTATTATTATTATTGGTAATAGTAATGATAACTCATGGGAGGATCAAATGAGCTAACTTGTATAAAGTACTTTGTAATAAATTTTAATATTAGTTATCACTAATATCATCATCATCTTCATTAGGTAGGCAAGGAAAGAGGAAGGTATTATAGTCAGGGAGTAGAATAATGTGGGTGAAAATTAGGAATCAAGAATATAAAAGATTTCACTAGATATTTAGCTAGAATAGAGAACTTACACAGTCATAATAATTGTTATTTTTAATAGATTCTATTAATAATTACTGAGAAATATAACCATCCTGGGTAAAGGTTTAGGGTGCAAAATTTGAACTATTTATCCTATATTAGTATGGTAGAAGTGTGGAGTGCTTTTCTACTTAGTAGGTGTCCCTGGTGCCACTTGTGATGCTCCAGTAGCAATAGCCCACACTCTTTTCTAGTCCAGCTTCTGTAGCCTATAGAAAAATGGGCTGTCAGTTATTTAACCAGCAAGTGAGTGTAGTTTATAAGTTGATGATCAAGTCAACTCCTCCAGGTTTCCCTCGTGTCTTTCAGGTCCAGACTAAAATCCTATCTTTTATAAGAAGCCTTTCTCAGTCCCTCTGAATGCAAGTGGCTTCCTTCTGTTGGTTAGCTCCAATTTATCTTACATATGTTTTGTTTCTTCAAAGTTGTCTTCATGTTATCTCCTCTAGTGGACTGAGAGATCCTTGAAAGCAGGGATTGTCTTTTGCCTTTTTTGTATCCCCAGCATTTAGCATTGTGCCTGCTGTAGGCACTTGATCAATATTTTTTGGCTGATTGGACAAGTTGCACTATACTTGAGCCATCGGACAATTGGTTTTGTCAGTTTTATAGAATAGACCCACCTTGGTCTTCCCCAAATCCCTGTGTTATCTCTATTTCCCAACTGCTCTGTTGGGAGGGGGAATTGTAGGAAAATTTCCAGATTTCATGGCCTCTAGCGAGCAGTGTGAATGACAAAGCCTTCGGGGAAGTTGATGCAGGAGACCTGGATACATTCACACTGAAATGGCTGGTGGCTTGATTGTAGTGCCTGCCATGTGATGGGCAAATGGTGACACTTTTTAGTTACTTAAGTGACAGTGCTTTTTTTGTAGGAGTAGAACTAAGAGTGAACTACTGTTGCTTTGGGGGCATGTTTGTAGGCATCTGTGTGGGGACTAGCTATGGAAACCATAAAGGAGAGGGTGGTAAACGCCAAGGATCTCATCAGTCTTAATATCACCAGCTGCTGGGTATCAAGTATCATGGCAGCTGCCACTCCAGCTGCTTATCCTTGCTGGTCTGTCTTCTTTCAATAAGGCCTTGGTCTCATCTCCACCCTCACTCTGGTCCAGCTCCATCTTTACTTTTGGATCCCCACAACCACTTCATTAGAGAGATAAGGAAGGAGTTACTTTCCTTATTTGATAGAAGAAGGAATTGAGACTCAGTTTCTTTCAGTGACTCCCCCAGGGTCATGCAGTCACTAAATGTCAGAGTTGAGACTGAGATCCATGTTAGTCCATGATTCTTTCCATGATGATTCAATACAAATTAAAACTTATTCCTAAGTGGATATGGAACCAGAGATCAAGAAAAATCAATGGGGTTTAAAGAAAATAACTTCAAACATTACCCAAGGTTAGTGGGCACTTTCCACATTGCTTTTACAGGCACACCTGAGTACTTTGCTGAAACCTGAATAATTTTCTTGTCTGTAGGGATATTTGTGGTATGAATTTAGTTTTGATTATTGGTAATAATCATGATTCATACCTTCTTATAGCACATTAAGGTTGACAGGATACATTGCTCATGAGAACCTTATAAAGAAGACAGAACAAGTATTATCACCTTCATTTTACAAATGGGGACAATGAGGCTTAAAAGGGGTAAATGATTTGTCTATAATTATATGGCTCATATTCTAACTATGATGCTTTATAATAAGTTACAATAATAAGTCAGTGACCTAAATGGCAATGCATTGTGAATATCAGTGGGCTGGCATTTATTTTTGCAAAATATTTATTAATGGTGACAGGTAGATTAGATAGACAGACAGATACAAAGAGAAAAGGAAAAGGACCACTCCTGTAGTGAGAGTGGAGCATAATAGATAGATAGCTTGAATGCTGCATTGCAACCCTCAGGTTGCTAAAAGCAATTGAGAAACGTTTTCATTGCATTAGGTAGATCCCATATGGAGGATTTATGGAAAAACACAAGCCAAAATCACACAGGGTAAGAAGGCACAGGTGAGTTATGACCTGTGCCAGGGGAGAAAGTATTGATTCAGAGACAACATGGATCCTTCATAGTATAGCAAATGAAGGACTGGCTGTAGAACTTCTCTATTGTGTACATTATCCTCAAAGCAGCGAGATGGTGCAGAAGACAGAGATTTGAATTCAAATGTAGCCTCAGATACTGGCTTGGGTAATCCTGTACATCACTTAACCTCTGTCTGCCTCTCTAAAGTGGGGATAGTAACAGCATCTCCCTCCCAGGGTTGTTATGAGGATCAAAGGAGATAATATTAGTAAAGTATTTAGCATAGTACCTGGTGCTTAGTAGACACTATATAAATGCTTATCTCCCCCCTCCCTCCTCCAGCCCATTTTCTTTGCTTCAGCAAATTCTAAATGAAGCACGTAGCATAGCTTTGCTCTCAATCGACAATGTCCCGACACAGAGTCTAGCCCATAGTAGGTGCTTGTTAACATTTACTACTTCATCATCGATTGTATCCCTAGCATTCACAAGATCTTTGTGTTGTAGGATGATATTGTAGAACAGAAAAGAAATGTTCAGATGATCCTAGAGTCAAATTGATATGTGTTCTGTCTCTTTCCCAACAGGCTTCATCCTCAGAAGACATGGGCCGATGGATTGGAATCTTACTGGCTGAAACGGGGTCATCCACTGACCCTGGAGCACTACATTATGATTATATCGATGTGGAGATGACGGCAAATGTCATCCAAACAGCCAAACAGACGTTCTGGTAAGATGCCCTTCAGTGAGTTAAATATTGTTGAGGTTCTCAAAACTAAGTAATTTTCAGATATAAATTTAAACGAGTTATTTCTTAGGAAAAAAAGTAGCTCAGAACATCTGCAGGTTTATTTTAATATGCTTAATATGTATTCCACCTACTTTCATCTTCAAAATACATCTTGGGAGAATCCATGTCCCATCTTAAGTAACAAAATTTGGAAAAGAGCTGAACAAGTTAGAGTGGTGGCCAGAGAAAGGTGACCAAACTGGCAGAGACTTCCACAAATATTGGCATTCAATGATCTCTGTGTTCTCATCCAACCAGATGATTCTGTTATTAAACTTGGTTTGCAAGAACCTCATCAACCTTCACTCCTTTTCAGAGTGTGCTGCTACAGAGAAAGCTAAAAGATGGGCAGTTTTGGACTATATTAGTCCCGACTTTATTAAAATATTTTTTGGCATTTCAATCCTGCCTGCCTTTTCTACTAGACAAGTAGTTTGATGAAGCTAACTCTGACTCTTGTTGAGCGGCTGAGATTTTAGTGCCTTTATTGAATGCACTTCTTGAATTTGTATGTGAAGTTGCTAAATTCTTTTTTAAATCTTTGCACCCAGAAACATTTATTTGACAAAATAGCTACAAAGATGGAAATGATGAAAAGAAGACAAGGGGAATAGCCAGAGGAAGAGATGTATAGAAGGGAAAGAGGAATGATAACTACTCATATTTCTTTCGCTCCGTACAGGTTACCAAATACTTTTTCCTCACTATCATAACCTTCTGAAGTAGCTAGTTTGAATAGGCTCATCTTTATTTTAAAGGGTTAAGAATGTTCTTTTAAGTCAAATAGCAATAAAATAGCATTTCTGGAGCACATTACATATATTACGTTGTGTGATTCTCACAATAATCCTAACAGGTGATGAGATTAGACACATTTTACAGATATAAAAATTAGGATTAAGAGATACAATATGTACAGTAGTATGTAGTAGAATTGGGATTTAAATTTAAATTCTATTAATTTAGTATTTGTATATATAAAATATAATAAAAATTGCATGTATATTACATATACATTACATATTATATATATACATAGAGAGATAGATAAATAGATGATAGAGAGATAGACAGATGATAGATAGATATAGATAAATTCAGTTAAAATTGGGATCGAAACCGAGGTAGGTTTTCAGACTCTTAGGTCCTTTCCTTTTTTTATCTCATGCTATTTTCCATCACACTAAAGGTGGAAGCCTCATTCTCTGAGGACTTTTTTGTGTAGACCCTGCAGTGTGGCATAGCTAAAATAGTCAAGTCAAGCCAGTATTAAGTGCCTGCCATTAGCCAGGCTTGGTGCCAGATGTTGGGGAAGACAAAGAAAGGCAAAAGGTTCAAGGAACCTCAAGAAACTCATTGTCTAATGAGGTAAACAGCTTGTCAACAACTATGTACAGACAATCTGTATAAAGAATGAATCGGAATCAACAGAGGGAAGGTACTAGAATGAAGGGCATTAGAAGGCTTCCTGTAGAAAGTAGAACTTTATTTTAAATCCTGAAACTTGAAGGAAATCAGGGAAATTGGAGGACAGAGAAGAAGAGCTAGAGAATCCCAGGGAAAGGATGTCCATCCAGGGGAAATGCAGAGTTGGGAGATGGTGTGTCTTGGGCAAGGAACAGCAAGGGGACTGGATCATATGGAGGGGATCAAGGTGTGGGAGATTATAAAAGTGGGAGGGGGTCTGGTTAGGAAAGACTCCAAAAGCCAAACAGACTTATACATTTGGTCCTTGAGAAAATAGGGAGCCACTGGAGTTGGAGGGCAGCTAGACGGTGCAGAGGATAGCATGCCAGACCTAGAGTCAGGAAGACCCATCTTCCTAAGTTCAAATCCAGCTTCAGACACTTCCTAGCTGTGCTACCCTGGGCAAGTCACTTAACCCTGTTTGCCTCAGTTTCCTCATATGTAAAATGAACTGAAGAAGAAAATGGGAAACCACTCCAATGTCTTTGCCAAGAAAACCCCAAATGGGGTCACAAAGAGTCAGAAATGCCTGAAGAACCACAAAATAGTTGATTGAATTCTCTCTCTCTCTCTCTCTGTCTCTCTCTCTCTCTCTCTCTGTGTGTGTGTGTGTGTGTGTGTGTGTGTTTGAGAGAAAGAGGGAGGGAGAAATGGGTGGGGAGAAACTTGAGCTAGGGAGACCATCCAGAAAGCTCTTACACTAGTCTAGGTGTGAGATAATGCATGCGTTCCTGCACCAGGTCTTGACCTCTGATTGGACAGTGTGGGTGAGAGAGAATGAAGAGTTATGGATGACCACCAAAGTTCTTGCCTGGATAGTGGGGGACGGGAGTGGGGAATGATACTGCCCTCAACAAAAATAACTAATTTAGGAAGAGAGAAAGGTTTTAGGAGAAACATAATAAGTTCAGTTTAGGACAGGTTGAGTTTAAGATGCACTGGTCTAGGCTCAATTTTGCCATACACTTTTTACTATGGATTCTATATAATTCTCTTTCCCTCTCAGACATCCTTTTCCCTAGCTAGAAAGCCATAACACTTCCTAAGGGCCAGTTCTAATATTCTGTGATTCCATAGGCTATCAGAGATCTTCCTTTGGCTTTTGTCTTGTATTTATCTCTTCCCAAGAGGGTCTTTTAGTGGTACTGCAGAGAGGAGGGTGGATGTAGGAAACAGATGTGAAGTTGTAGAATCATGTAATCAGCAAATGACAATAGATTATATTAATAGCTTGTTGTAAACTCACCAAGTCTGTATCTGAGAAAGAGCACTCTTTGGAATATAAAGAAAATCAATTCAAATCTTTTGTGAGTTGCCTTACTCTATTTAATATGCATGCCACCTGTTTTTACCTTTAGAAAACTGGGGGAGCTTGGGGAGAGTTGGAGCAGTCCCCTTCATCTTGGGGAGAGTTGGAGCAGTCCCCTTCATCTTGGGGAGAGTTGGAGCAGTCCCCTTCTTCTTGGGGAGAGTTGGAGCAGTCCTCTTCTTCTTGGGTAGCAATAGGCAATTAAGTGCTTGCTGAAAACTTGACCAGTGAAACCTGTAGTTGGGAAGTGGTTTCTCTTTAAGGAGAGTGAATTGACCTCAGGGAGAAATTGAAACCACAACCCAGGTCTCATCATTGCCATGTTTCACCAACTAAACTAACGTATGCCTAGAATTTTAGCAGTACAAGGAACTTTAGCATGTGAAATGCAATGTCAGAGCTGTAAGGGACCTTAGAACTTGGAATGTTAAAGTCGAAAAAAACCTTAGAATAGAGAATATGACAGCTGGAAGGGACCTTAAAACTTGGAATGTTAACACTGGAAAGAACCTAAGAACATCAGTGTTACATCCAGAAGAAACCTAGGAACATAGGCCAGGGCTCAAAAGGACTTCAGTAATCATCTCATTCAGAAATTCTTAACCTTTTTCTTTGCACCATGGACTCTAGTGAGTTCCAGGAAGTCAGCACTCGTATATATATATATATATATATATATATATATATATATATATATATATATATATATATATATATATATATATATATATATATATCTCCTTTTAAAGTTTGCAAAACATTTGCATATACATATATAATATCATATCATTCTCATAACTCTCAGAGGCAGATGTTATCATTATCCTCATTTTACAGATGAGGAAACTGAGGCAGACAGAGCTTAAGTGACTTGCCCAGTCACTTAAGAGACCAATTAAATTGAAATAGTTATCAAAATATTTTTCTCATTAGCAGTCATAAACCTGAAATTTTTTCCTAGATCTCAGTTTAAGAATACCTGATCTGGTCTAACCCACTCATTTTCCAGATGAGGCTAATGCAGCCTAGAAACACAAGATGACCTACCCAGAGTAGGAAGGACTAGCCAAGCCAGAAACGGAACCAAAGCTGACTGAGTGACCCAGACATAGAACAAACTTTACCAGGAAATTCCCAGTACCAGTTCGGGGTTTTCCTAAGCACAAGTGAGACATTCTTTCTGCTGCTTTTTTATGTGAACAACAGTAGAGCCTTATTAAGTGCTTACAATTTTATTTATGACATTATTGTATAATAATATTAATTTGCTTTGGTATTGTGGCCTTCCTGTTGTTACTGAAGTGCAAAAATTAAGTAAATTCCCGTGGAATTCCCAGTCCTTAGTTAATCGAAACCTAAATTGACCTTGAACCAGTCAGTTTTCTTATCTGCAAATTGAGATAGTTAAAGTAGATAATTATTAAAGCTTCTTCCAGGCAGCTAGGTGGTGTATCGAACAAAGTGTTGGCTGGTTCTGGAGTCACGAGGACCTGAGTTTAAATCTGACCTCATGACACTTACTAGCTATGTGATACTTGGCAAGTCACTTAACTCTCTCTCAGTTTCCTCATCTGTAAAATGAGCTGGAGAAGGAAATGGGAAACCACTCCAGTATCTTCACCAAGAAAATCCCAAATGGGGTCATGAAGAGTGGGATGACTGACAAAAACAAAGTCTCCTTCAATTCTACTGCTCAATGATTCTTTACAAATTAAGATTAGTCATAGAAGTAGAAAGGTATGGTGAAAAGCTTAGAAACAAGATGTCAGGTTTCTTATCCCAGTCCAACCCTTACCTAGTTATGGGATTTCAGGGCAAATTATTTAACCGCCTCTGAGCCTCAGTTTCCTCCTCTGTAAAATAGGATCAATAATAACCTCCTAACATCATAGGAAAGTGCCTGGTAAACAACAAAGGATCAATAGGAAGTGAGTAGTTGCTGTTAAAATAAGAGTAAAAACTACCACAGTTTACAAAATAGTTTCTTGCAAAGCAAGATGATTTTACGTGAACACCATCATTCCAAAGTTGCAAGATCTACACCACTTGGGTTGAATTATAAGAAACTGAGTTTAGAGTTCTTTAACTACGTTTATCTGGAAAGACAAGGCCTACAAAAAGCTTTCCTGGGGTCCGCAATCATCTTGTGCCTCAGTCAGCAAACAGTGATAACCATATGTAAGAGAATCACTGAATAAAAACATTCTCTCCAGAATATTACTTGGCTTTCACTTTACAAACAAATGGAATATTAATCCAAACCAAATGTAGCTGGGCCACATATCAGGGAAAAGGAATGTGAAACCCAGTTTTCAATTTTTTTTTTAAAAGGAAAAGCAAAAAAAAATATCACTTTGTGACCAGGGGCATCTTTTAGTATTAAAGTGGTTATAGCAAAGGGCAGTGAGCGATGTAGTTGAACTGGCATTTCTTGGCTTTTTAATATCCCAAATATGCATGACATTATGCAGTAAGCAGCGGACAGCTGGATTCTAAAATTGGTTTGCCCCGAGATTTCCCAGGGTGATTCTCCCTGAGCCTCAGTCTTCTCATTTTTCAAATGAGATTGGGTAATCTTTTAGGTTCTTTCTAATATGTTCTATTCCAAGATTCCTTCTAAAAATGATGTTCTATGTTCCTTATTATTATTATTGATGACTCCCATATTATTAACCCCAGTTATAATAGCTAATATTTATATAGTGCTCTAAGGTTTTGCAAAGTTCTTTCTGTCCATTTTCTCATTTGTTCCTCACAACAACACTTTTTGATGGGTTCCATTAGTATTCTTATTATACAGATCAGGAGACAGGCCGAGATGCTATGTGATATGCTAAGGGTCTCATAGTAAGTAAACAGCACTTTAACTCAGGTCTTCCTGATTGAGTCTGAGTCTAGAGCTCTACCCACTGTGACACCTTTACATTTCTTAAGTCACTTCCATCTGTAACATTCTGTATGCTATTCTGTCTCCTCACTCTGACATTCAGTATTTCCTCTTTTAGCAAAGATTCTTGATCCTTATAAAAACCTAAGAAAAGAAGGGATTTGGGTGAGGAATTTTAGAATAGGAGAACTCTGAAGTAAAATTGCCTTCTTCCATACTAATTGAGAGCTAACTAAAATGATGGTATGATGGAGTTCTGTGTGTACCATTAAATGGGACTGATTATGGGGGAAATTTCAACAATAAATTTTAGGGAGAAGACAGTGAATAAAAATAAATAATGATGTATCTGCTGGGCAAAGAAATATATTTAAGAATGTTCATAATGAGAAAACCCACTGAAACTTACATCTTCAGAGAATTTATTTTTTCACGAGAAGTGTTGGTTTTTCTCTGTATCAGAAGTGTTGTTCGGACTCTTCTCTGCCAATTCTCAACTCCACCACACTCAGCTGGATTCTCCAGGCTGCTTCCCCTCCCCACCATCACCATGCTGGGCAAGTTGTAATGAAACGATAAATAAGACACATGCAGAAAGAAGGTTAAGAAGTAGTTGGTATTGACAGAGAAACATTTATCATTAGTCCATCTGTCATTTAGCATTTGGATGCTGGAATTCTGCCAATATTTTATTTTCTTCCCTCATCTATTAGATTGTCAAATACTGCAGTCGTTTACCAACATTTGGGGCTGCCAGCTGAAGTGCTGCCTGTTTGTTTCTGCTTGAAGTGTCTGGCTGGATCATCTCAAGTTGTGATAGTGTAGTGTAGTGGGAAACACGGTAGGGGACCTTTAGGTTCTAATCAAAGCTCTGTGAGTGCCCTTGGACATGTCACCAGTAACTTCACCTCTCGGGGATTCACTTTTACAATTTGTAAAATGAAAAGCTTTGACTGGTTGACCTCTGGTCCAATTCCCTGCCTCCCTCCAGTAAGAGTTTATTATTCCATTATGTCCCATATGCAGCATTTCATGATTATTTGCCAGAGAATACAAGTGGAAATTCCTTTTCTGGGTTAGCCACCACTTTCAAATAAGCTAAGGTGGTTAAAGAGAAGCTTATGTCTTCTTCCTTTTGATTTCTCTCGATTTCAAAATCACAACAGGTCAGAACTAGAAGGGACCTGGTCCAGATTTGTACAGTGCTTTAAGATTTGCAAAGTGCTATACATGTTATCTCAGTTTGATCCTCACAATGACCTGTTGAGGCTGGTGCTATTATTATACCTATTTTTCAGATGAGGAAACTGAGGTTGAATAGAGATTTTTTGTCTTGCTCAGGGTAACATAGCCAGTAAATGTCAGAGACGGGATTGGACCTTGGAGGTTTTTGACTCCAAGTCCAACCCTTTGTTCAATATGGCACCTGAGTGTCTGAGGTTGAATTGGCTGGCCCAGGTTCACATCTGGTATATGATGTAAAGCCTAGAACTGACTTACCAGTCTCTGATCCTCAAGTCCATTGCATATTTCATTAAGTCACACTGTCTCTTGTTCAAGCAACACTTGTCCTCTCATTCATTCAAGGACCGAGTCTTGCCAAATGAGAAGTGCATATCGGAAGCCTTGAAATGTCTTGTACCAAGATGAGCCATTTAAATCCAGATACCTCTAACATGCCAGTTACACTTAAGATAGGAAAAAGAGAATGCCTGTGAGAAGACTCTTTTTCCAGTAGAGGGAGGCATAAGCTTTCTTTGAATACATTTCTTTTGTCAGATAATGCTGAAAAAGGGAACTTACAAATCTAATGCTGATCTTAATCCTTAAATACTATTTCTGCTTACTTCTTGAAGGCTGGAATTACATTTCTATCTTTGTTGCAGAGCTTCCCCTCTAATATAAGACCTCATTCCCCCTCCTTGCATCTCTTTGTATTTCTATTTTTTTCTGTCCTTTTTTTAAAACAACTCTGTACAATAGAGAATATAAGGACCTAGAGCGAAAGTGTAGAGAATATAAAAATATTAACCCCATCCCATCTTCCATATTTAGAGGTTGCTTAGCACAGTGACTGGTATACAGCAGGTACTTAATAAATGTTTATTGAATTGAATTGATGCAGGGTAAAACAGGGAATATAGAGTAAGGAAGACCTTCATCAGACCCTGGCAAGTCACTTAACCTTTGTTTTCTTCAGTTGACTCATCTTCAAAATGGGATAATAATAGTCCCTACTTTCCAGGGTGATCTTAAGCAGAGATAATGTTCCTAAAGCACTTTGCACACCTCAAATCACCATATAAATGTTAGCTATTAGCTGTTAAGTAGTATATTTTCCTCTAGTTTTGGCATCTGTAGCTCTCTTCCTATGAGACCCTCCCATTTTTATCTATAATGAACATGAGAAACATTGTTGTGTAGGGAGAAGAGCATGGAATTTAGAGTCAGGAAACTGGGTTTGAATTCCAGCTTTGTTCCTGCCTACCAAGGGTACCTTAGACAAGTTTCTATTCCTAGATCTCAGTTACTTCTCCATATAAAATGAAGGGTTTTGATGAAAGAATATTTAAGTAATTTAAAAATCTAACACCCACGATATGAACAACAATAAGAAAAAGATACTCATAATTCTGGACTTAAATAATGAAGTGATTTCAGATTTCTAAATGATGGTTCAAAATATTTATTTGATTTGGTGTCATTATAGAATCCTTGAGTTGAAAGGCACCTTAGAGATTATTTGTCCAAGTTGTGACTCAGTGCTATGGAAATCCTCTTCCCTAAATGAGATGAAATGAGATAATATTAGTAAAGAACTGAAGGTAAAGTGTCTGGCACATAGTAGGCACCTGATAAGTACTTAAGCTTTTCCACCTCCTTTCACAGCATCCTTTGCAGTCACTTATTCATTCAATAGACATTTACCGAACATCTACTGTATTCAAGATCTTGTACTTGGTACCAGAAAAGCAAAAGCATTTAAGGACATAGGACATAAAGGTACTTCTCTCAAGGAACTTAAAATCTAATAGGGAAAAGGATCAGGATACAAATATTTATGATATGAAAAATTGGACCATAAGTATACAAGAAGAGGCTCTACCTATCTTTGATGAGAAATGTGAACAAATGGGACTACTTTCAACTTAGATGGGGCAGATCTCAAAGCTCTGTGGAGGAGGTAACTGCTGAGTTAGGCATTGAAGGATAGGGTGGAAATCAGTAGATCGATACTGGATAGGGAGACAGGCCACTGGAGGCATGGAGTTCAGCTAGAACAAAGCACCACGGTAGGAGACAGCTAGAGGAGGAGTTCAATTTAATGCTAACATAAAGAGCAGGAAGAGATAAAGCTGGAATGGTAGGATAGAGCCATATTGCAGAAGCCCTTAAGTGACAACACCAGGATTTTATATTTTATTTAGTAGGCAGTGGGGTCCACTGAAGGTTTTTGAATAGAGAAGTTTCATGATCAGACTTTGAGTTATGACAACTGATCATAGAAACTGCCTTATTCTACGTAGCTATTTCCTCATTAAACAAATCCCTGCCTTTGTGTTTCAAAGAGGCAAACTATTTGAATTAAGCAAACTAGTTATTGCTTAGATGCTTCAAACTCAGCAAGTCCAAAGCAATTTATCTTTCCCCCTAAACTGTCCCCTCTTCCCAACTTTCTTATTATTATGGAAGGCACTGCTATTCTCCCAGCCACCTAAACTCACAGCCTTATAACTCCTCTCTCACACTTAACTCCTCATCCAAATTGTTGCCGAACCTTGCCATTTTCTACCTTCACAACCTCTTTTACTTATGTCCCATTGTCTCCAATTACAAAGTCATCAATATGGTTCAGGCTCTTATCCCCTCATGCCTGGACCTTGCAATAGCCTTCTAGTTGGATCTCTCCATCTCAAGTACCTCCCTGCTCCAATCTATCCATCATTCAGCTGCCATGAAGATATTCCTAAAGCCCAGTTGGCTTTCAGATGTTGCCCTTTCCTACTTAATTAACTCCAGTGATTTCTTGTTACCTTCAGGATAAAATATAAAATACTGTTTGACATTTTAAGCCCTTCACAACCTTACCCCTTCCCATTTTTCTCATCTTTTTACACTTTATTCCTCTCCACCTACTTTTTGATCCAATAACACAAGGTAGGAGACAGCTAGAGGAGCAGTTCAGTTTAGTGCTAACATAAAGTTCCTGCTTTTCTTTGAATGTGAACACTCCACTGCCCAGCCCTCTTCCTTTTCTGTGCTAGCGAGGTGGCACAGTGAATGGAGCACTGGGCTGGGAGTCAGAAAGAGCTGAGTTCAAATATGACCTTGGACACTTAATAGCTGTGTGATCCTTGCGAGGTCACTAAACCTCTGTTCACCTCAGTTTCCTCAGTTGTAAAGTGGAGATAATAACAGCACCTACCTCTCAGGGTTATTGTGAGGATCAAATGAGACAATTTTTAGTAAAAGCAAGTGCCTGGCTCATAGTAGGCACTATATGAATGATTCCTCCCTCTTTCCCTCCTATCTCTCACTTCCTTCGTCACAACTCAAGTCTTGCCTTCTATAGGAGGCTTTCCTCAGCTCCCCCTCACCCCCACCCCATCTCCTCTACTTCTAGTGCCTTCCCTCTGAGATTGTCCTCAACTTATTGTGTCCACATCCTGATTGTACATAATTATTGTCATGTTTTCCTTCCCATCAGTTGTGTGTTCCTTGAGGTCAACTGTGTTTTTGCCTTTCTTTTGCCTAGCACAGTGGTACATAGTAAGTGCTTCATACAAAAATACTGTTGCTGTAATAATGTTGATGTCATTGACCACCTTGAGGTATGTGCAGGGAGTCTTTAGGTCATAGGGTTTGCATATTGTAGTCAATTTTTTAGTATAATTCTGGATGTTTCCAGAATGCTTTAACCAATTCACCCTCCATCAACAATGCATTAATGTGCCTGTCTTTCCACCACCGGTCCGTTACTGACCAATTCCATCTTTTGTCTCCTTGGCCAACTTTCCTGGAGTGATGAGAAACTCAGATTTGTTTTGGTTTGTAGTTCTCCTCTTAATAGTGATTTGGAGTCCATATGACCCTCCTGGTTCAAATAGAATTAAAATCTTCTTAGTTCTACTGTACGCTAGTCTTACTTCCAAGCACTGTGTTTTGTAGGTCATTCGCCTCTTTCATAGCACCCAGAAAAGAATCAAGAGCACAGTGCTCAACCAAAATAAAGAAGCACGGTGCTCTGGGAAAAGAGCCCGACTTGGCTGGAGAGATCGGAATCTGAAAGTGCCTCAGGCAGTTTCTGTCTCATTTAACTGATCTGAGTCTTAATTTCCTAATCTATAAAATGAGGCTTATAATCTCTTTATTAGTTAATTCATAGGTAAGGATCCAGTAAGATAATATATGTAAAGCACTTTGTAATCATTGCAGCACTATATAAATTCAATTGTTATTATTATAATTAAACATTTATTTTTTCCTTCATTCAGGTTATTCATTCAGTAAACTTTTATTAAGTACCTTCTGTATGCAGAGGACTAGGCATTGAGGGAATCATGAAGATATTTAAGAGATGATCTTTGTCCTCAAAAAATTTAGAATATTGTAAGGGATTATAAAAAAAGTACAGTTATATATACATATATGTGTGTGTATATATGTATATATGTGTATATATATGTGTGTGTATATATATATATATGAAAGCAGTTATACTATAACAAATGCTCCTTGATGGAGTTTTTTCTTTAAGTGGGAAATGGATTGTTTTGTATACCTTAAACATAATTTTCTCTCTTTTAGCTTTATGAACAGACGTGGTATCTCTACAAATCCCTATCTCGGCAGTGCCTCCAATGGATATGCCCACCCCAGTGGGATGGCACTTCATTATGATGATGTCCCTTGCATAAATGGATCGGTGAGAGTGTCATTTTTATAGAGTAAATGGTTTCTCTTTGCTGGGAGGCAGGACTGTCTGAAAAATTCCATAATTTAACATCCCTGGGTTCCTTCCAAATAAGCTTGAGCTTTTTGTGTGTCGAAGCAGGATGAAGCTGCCACCTCATCTCTCATCCCTTATGTTTTGGTGTGTTGTTCATCTTAATCTGCATCCGAGCAAGTATGGATTTTGACGTGCTAGGGGGTGGCTTGTCAGTTAATGCTAACCCCATTAATTAAATATCTGAGTGTGCCTGGAAATGTTGTATAATTACTGTCCCACAGATGTCCATGCTCATTTCTACCCTCCAGGTGTTTACTCATTTTGTTCCCCTTCCTTTCCCTTGCACATGTTCACATCCAGCCATTGCTCCAAGGAAGAGCTCCAAGTCTCTTCTCCTCCGTGATGCTTTTTACTCACTCATCTTATCCTCATTCATTCATTTATCCATTCCACAGACATTTACTAAATGTTTACAACATAATGGTGTCACCTCTTTCTTGCACCATTGTAGCAAACTCCTAACTTTTCTTTCTACCTCCAATCTCTCCCTTATAATTTATACTTCACACAAATGCTAAAATATTCTTCCTAACTACCGTTCTGCTCTCCTACTATGAATGTCACTCTACTGCTCAAAAACTCTCAATTGTTCCGTCTTGCCCATAAAAACTTCTTTGCCTAGCATTTAAGACCCTCCTGAGCCTGGATGCAATGAATCTTTCAAGCTTTGTTTCACAGTATTCTTCCTGTGTTTTATATTCCAGTTAAACTGAACTTTTTGGTTTTTTCCTCCCCTCTCCTATATTCTTTCAGAGACTATTTCCCCTTCATATAATGCAATGTTGTCACATTCTAATAGAAATGGAGGGGTAGGTACTAAACTGTACATAAGGATCCCTGCTAGTGGCATCTGGACTCAGAAAACCACAAATTAATATAATCACTTTTATACTGTATTTTCATTTTCTTTTTGGGTTAACTATTTCCCAATTACATTTTAATCTGGTACGGGCAGCCTTGCAGAATGTTGCCAGCCACATGTTTGCTACCTCTGCTGTAGAAGACTCCTCTCGTCTTTGACTGTTAAATTTGTCATAGGATTGAAAAGACCATCCAGCCCCATTACATACCGTCAATGAAACTAAGCCCCAGGGATTTTATATTACTTGCTCAAAGTCATAGAAGAAATAAGCATCAGAAGACAGATTTCAACCTAGGTCTTCTGATTCTCTTTTTCTTTTTTTAAGCATTAATTTATTTATTTTTAGTTTTCAACATAACATTTCCACAAGATTTTGAGTTCCACATTTTCTCCCCATCTGTCCCCCCCACCCACCCCAAGACATCATGCATTCTGATTACTCCCTCACTCAATCTTCCCCTCCTTCTATCACACCTTTTCCTTCTCACATCCCCTTCCCCTCTATTTTCTTGTAGGACAAGATAGATTTCTGTACCCCATTGTCTGTATGTTTTATTTCCCAGTTGCATATAAAAACAATATTTAACATTTGTTTTTAAAATTTTGGGTTCCAACTTCTCTCCCTTCCCCCCTCCCCACCCATCCCCCACTAAGAAGACATACAGTTTGATACAGGTTATACATGAGTAGTCATGAAAAACACTTGCACAACAGTCATGATATGAACGACTGACTATATTTTCCTCCATCCTATCCTGCCCCATATTTATTCTATTCTCTCTTTTGACCCTGTCCTTCCTCAAAAGTATTTACTTCTAATTACCCCCTCCTCCCATTTGCCCTCCTTTCTGTCATTCCCCCAGACCCTTGCTTATCCCCTTCCCCCTACTTTCCTATAGTGTAAGATAGATTTTCATACCCAACTGAGTGTGCATGTTATTCCTTCCTTAAGCCAAATCCAATGAGAGTAAGTTGCACTCTTTCTCTCTCACCTCCCCTCTCTTCCCCTCCATTGGAAAAGCTTTTTTTGCTTCTTCTATGTGAGATATAATTTACCCCATTCTATTTCTCCCTTTTTCCTTCTCCCAATATACTCTTCTTCCACCTCTTATATTTATTTTTTTTAGATATCATCCCTTCATATTCAACTCATCCTGTGCCTTCTGTCTATATGTATATAATCCCTCCAACTACCCTAATACTGAGAAAAGTCTTAAGAGTTACAAATATTATCTTTCCGTGTAGAAATGTAAACAGTTCAACTTTAATAAGTCCCTTATGATTTCTCTTTCCTGTTTACCTTTTCATGCTTCTCTTGATTTTTGTGTTTGAAAGTCAAACTTTCTATTCAGCTCTGGTCTTTTCATCAAGAATGCTTGATAGTCCTCTAGTTCACTGAATGATCATTTCTTTCCTCTGAAGTATTATACTCAGTTTTGCTGGGTAGGTGATTCTTGGTTTTAATCTTAGCTCCTTTAACCTCTGGAAGATCATATTCCAAGACCTCTTCTCCCTTAATGTAGAAGCTGCTAGATCTTGTATTATCCTGATTGTGTTTCCACAATACTCGAATTGTTTCTTTCTGGCTGCTTGCAATATTTTCTCCTTGACCTGGGAGCTCTGGAAGTTGGCTACAAGCTTTTCTTTTTTCCAGGTCCAAGTCAACTTCCCATTTCTCCATGAAGTCTTGCTTCCTCAAATTTTCTTAAAGCATTTTTGTCTGGATCTATAGTGCATTCTGTCCTGAATCACCTTCCCATTTTTGTAAATCCATGTTTTTTCATATAGCTTTCAGAGTTGTTTTTGATTATTGTGGAGTGTGTGTGTGTGTGTGTGTGTGTGTGTGTGTGTGTGTGTGTGTGAGTGTGAGTGTGTGAGCACCTCACCTTCCCTTACACATTTTCAGTGATTGACACTATTGACTTGAATTTATTTTATGATGGATGGCTGGTATCAAATAGTTACCATATGCAAGTGTGTTCATTCAAGTTGTTTCCAGGGCCACCAGAGATCAGAATGGAGACCACTGGATAGAAGACACAGGGAGGATGATTTCACTCAGTATGGAAAAGAATCCCTTATGATGAGATCTGTCAGGAAGAAATACTGTGAGCTAACTGAGGAAAGAGAAACCCCTTCACTAGGGGTTCTTAAGATTGAATGCATCCCTTCTCATCACTTTTGTACAGGAGATTCATGATTCATATTGAGATCCATCCAGATGATGACTCACTTGCCCTGCCATCACCAAGGTCCTGTAATTCCATGCCTAGACTCTTCTTCGACAGAAGTGAAGATGGGAGGTTTTCCATAGCTTAAAGCGTTCAATCACACCAATGATTAGACTCATTCAGTCTAGAACAGGGGAACTCACCCTCATGTTCAGTGGTAGATTATATCTCAGGTTTAGTAGACAAGTAACTGGACCTTTCTGATCCTCAGTTTTCTCATCTGTAAAGTAAGGCATTTGGACTAGATGGCCCATCAAGTCCCTTTCAGCTTTAAATCTATAATCCTAGGATTCTGTGATCCCTTTTAAGGTTTTCCTGCTGTTCCTTACTCACATCATTGCCCCTCCCATCTCCATTCCTTTGACCAGATTGTCCTCCATTCCAATGATTTACTCCATCCTCATCTCTGCCTCTAAGGATCCCTAAGAATTAGCTCAGCTTAGACCTTTCCTGAGCCCCCCAGCTACTAGTTTCTCTACCTTTCCCACAAAATGTATTTACTATACACAAACTCACACACTTCCCCCCTCCACTTATGCTCTCTTGTATACATTTCCCTCCATAAAATATAATCTCCTTGAAGTCAGTAACTGTTTTTCTCTTTGTTTTTCTAAGTTCAATGCTTTGCAAAAGGCCTTAAGTAAATGTAGATGAATCAACTACCTGAAGAATCTTGGGTAAATACAAGCCAGGCCCTTTTAATGAAAATTTCACATGCCTTACTTAGGTTTATCTGTGAATAGCTTTATTTTTAGATTAGAACTGGATAGCTGACGTCATCGAAACAGACACATTGAAGTTAATGCAAAGGAATGAAAACACTCCTACAATGTAATTTTTAGACTGTGCTATTTTTATGACAAAGGCACCTAATTATGGTCTGACAGAAAGGAGCTGTATATGAAGTGTCTAAAAATGGGATAAAATTCACACAATATAAACTAAATATTGCTTCTTTTAAATGTAAGAGCCATTTGTCAAGAGACTTAAAAAAATCTGCCTGTTATGGAGAGAGCCTTTGGTTTTAATTTAGACTTTAGCCAGATGTGGTGTTAATGTCTTCTGGTTTTCTGTGTTCATGAAATGGTGTCTAGCTATTTCAGTCTCTGGTTTAAAAAAAGTCCTCCCCACCAAAATAAGTCAGAATTCATGTATCAGCTGGTTATTAAAGCATCATGTTTGGGGTCAGATGGCCAACAGGGAACTCTCCCTTTGAAGAGACTATTAGTGGTAATAATAGTTTTCAGTTATGTCACATGTGTGGTTTACAAAATGCCTTCCCTGCAATCTCCTTGGGAAAGAGAGGGGCCAAGTATCAGAAACATCTGTAGGAATTCTTGAGCCAGGGCATGTATTGCAAAATACTGCAGGGCAAGAAACATGTTAAATCTGTACCCTTAAAACCCCTGTTAGAGACAATTTTTTTTAAGCTGAGGTGAATATGGGTGGGAGACCTTGAGGAGAAAACTTTGACTTGACTTTACATAAGACCCTTAGGAAGGGAGACCTAATGATGTCATCCATTCTGTTGAGGAAGACAGAAACTCCCATGAGTGGATGAGGCCATGACTACGGAAGGGAAGCAGTTTTGGGGTATGGTAGCTGGGCTTGGCTTAGGTTTTTTTTACCCTCTAAATATCAGTAGCTTGGGGGGAAATCCCCATTTTCACACTCAAATATTTCTTACAAGCATTATTAGACCCATTTCACAGATTAGGAGCTTGAGACTGAGAAAGGTTAGCTTACTTGCCTGTAGTTGCATAGTTAGTATGTGGTGGAACTAGAGCTAAAACCTTATTGTCCCAACTTAATGTCCAGGGCTCCTTCCAGTTTGCCAAACTTCTAGTTTGTTTACGAAGATTTTTATCAAATGTAGCAAAGTATGAAGTAAGGAAAGCAGCTGGGTGGTGCAGGGGATAGAGCACCAGGCTGGAGTCAGGAAGGCTCATCTGCCAATGTTCAAATTTGGCCTCAGACACTTACTAACTCTGTGACCTTGAACAAGTCACTTCACCCTGTTTGCCCCAGTTTCCTCATCTGTAAATTAAGGTGGTGAAGGAAATGGCATCCTACTCCAGTGGGTTCATAAAGAGTCAGACTTGAGTGAAAAGATTCAGCACCATGCAGTAGGGAACAGCCTTGTAGGCAGATTTCCCTAAGCTATCTGCTCACTAGAACCTAGGGAACCACACAGTGCAAATGACTGTAACACCTGTCTTGCAGTGGCAAGAGACCCTGGTCTAACAGTCTGATGATTCCAGGTTTGGGTCCCAACTCCAACACTCCCCAGCTGTGTGACTGTACATAAATTGCTCAAGCTCTCTGAACCTGGTTATCCATATCTGCAAAATGGGAATAAAGATTCTTGGGATGAGGCCCAAGAGGATTATTGTGAGAAAAGTGTTTTGTAAACCATAAAAGCAGGCATTGGAGAAAGGTGAGTTCTTACTCTTTTTCTCTAAAGAGATAAAAGGCTAAAGTTGTGGTGGAGGACATATTCTCTTATTTAGGGAAGACTATAAACTATTGACTACAGGAAAAAAAAACAACCTTCCTTTCTTCAAGGGTGGTAAGATGGAAAAGTTCTGGGAAGAATCCCTATGGCAACCAAAACTACATGCTTGAGAGGGGACGTCACACTGATTAACCTCCAGGGGTGAGGAGGAGAGGGTTATGACTTTCTGATTTGCTGATGGTTTCATTCTGTTTTGCTTTCTATCACAACTGTGTTACTAACAGCTGAGATGTGTGTATGTGTGTTACAGTGGGAACAAGAAGACGGCTTTCTGCCTTCGCGTAGCAGAATCTTGGGAGAAGAAGTGCTTTATGATAATGCAGGGCTGTATGATAACTTGCCATCTCCAAAAATCTTTGCCCGCTACCCACCTGCTGAAAGAAAGACTTCTAGATTATCTACTGACAAACTGTCTTCTAACCATTACAAACATCCTGTCTCCTCCAATCTGTCTTCTGCCCAGTCTGTCACTAATACCTCTTCAGTGGGGAGGGGATCTGTCGGGCTGAGCTCTCAGGTACTGCACGGACTTCTGTGAAGTGGATTTGGCTTAGATTTCATGTCTCTCATGCTTTTATGACAATCTTTTTATTTCTGTTGCTAAATGAAAATAAATAGTACCAGCAGGAAGAAAGGCATAGTCTTTTCCCAACTAGAATATTATTTACCTGCCAATTTATGCTTCTAGTCAGTATTTGCTTGTTAATTAAGCTGATTAGGTAATAGTAGGGTATAGGGTGGAGCTGGGCTTGGAATCAGTAAAGAACGCTGGCTTTGAAGTTATAATGACATCTGCTGGCTACCTATGGGACTCTGGTCAAGTTAGGTGACTGCTCTGGGCCATAGGTTGCTCATCTGGAAGATGAGAGGGTGGGCCTAGATAGACTCTGAGGGCTCAAAATCTATGTTCCTTTGATGTAAACCCCACTTCTGACCTTGTCCTTGGGCGACTGAAGTGTTCCTCAAGCAACTCCCTGGGACTTCCCTGTTCAGGTACCAGTGAAAAGAGTAGCCACACCAGGAATTCCTCACAATGAGGAAGGCCCACGTCCTTTGCCCATTCACTAATTATTTGATGATGGGCTTTTTATTGATCAACATTCACAACCTTGTATGCCTTTACTTGATACTTACAACAACCATGAGAAGTAAGCAGTCAGTGTAGATATTCATAACCAGGTTTTGCACATGAGGAAACTGAGACTCAGAAAGATTACTTTATGGCCCCAAGTCACAAAGCTAGTATCACAGTGAGACCTTGAGCCTACAGCTTTGTATTCAAAGTTCAGTATTTTTTCCCCACTGCACCACAGCTGCCTCTTCTGTCTCCACTGACTTTGTCACTTTCATTCAGTCCTGATAGCTTCAGATGGATTGTTGGCACATTAGAGTTCTGTCAGGATATTTAGGGGAAAAAATTTAAGCTTATCACAAACTTAGACATACAGTCGGTAGCAAGGCCCTACTACCACCTAGAGTCACTTATTGACTGCATGTAGCCCTTTGTTCACTCAGCCTAAAATATCCAAGTAATAGTTCCCCTTTCTCAAGCCCTTTGCTAACTTTCCTCACAAGAAATCTCTAAGTGTTTCAAGTATAACGCTTTTACAGATGGAGAAATAAACAAATTGGTCAACAAATATCTATTAAGTGGCTAGCATGTGCCAGGCACTTTTAGGCACTAAACACCAATGAATGAAATAATGCCTCCTTTTAAGGGGCTTACATTCCATTTGGGGACACACCAAATATACATATACACACAGAACAAATAAAGTAGTTTGTCAGGGAGGGCAGTAACAGTTGAAAGAAATCAGAGTAGCTGTCCAGCAGTGAGAAAGTGGCCAAGTCAAGACCTGAAACTCAGACTTCTGGCCTCAAGTCCCATGCTCTTCCCAAGGTATGGAGCTGCCCCAAAGGTGCTAATTTATATTCAGAAGAGAGAAGAATGCTTTCTGAAGGCCAATTTGATTTGTGTTTCCTTATTTGAATTATAAGAAAGTTGATATGGAATAGGTAACTTTTATTTTCCCCAGATATGTGTCAAAAGTTAATATTTCAGTTCAAATGTCTTTTCTGAATTGTACCAAATCATTTTCACTCAGCTATTTCCCCTGATGCCTTTTCTTATCCTACGTTTCTATGTTTCCCAGCACAGACCTGTGAAATCATCTTTGTCTGTGGGCATATGGTTTTAAACAGAAGGACTGTTTGGCCTTTTCTCCTCCATCTCAGTAATATTTAGGTGTTGATGACTAGTAACAGATAAGATTACAGAAATGTACAGAGGAAGTAGGCAGCTTATATACTTGTTTCATGCCTGCCTACCTCCAAAATCTGCAAAACTGTGTGTTGATTCCCTGAGACAGTAGACTTTCTCAGAAGTCTGTTCAGACAGGTAGGCATTTGATAGCAGCCCTACATGGTTAGGCTGAGATAAAATGTTCAGAATAATAGTAATAATTCACTTTCCAAGATCATTTGTGAGGAGAGCAGGATTATGGTGGAGGAAGCTGCTTTGTTAATCTTTAAAGCACTAGAGAAAGGAGAATTGTCTTGGCTGATTTGCAATTCACAAGATGGTCTCTTCATGACAAATCTGTGACATCAGCAGTACAAGCATCATTGTCCCTATTTCATGGAGGGGGAAACAGCTCATGGATAAAAAGGGGCTTCCTCATGGACACATGAGGTAGCTGGGACTCGGGCTCCAGTCCCTTCTGATTTTTGTTCCAAGTCAGTGCCCGCCCCCCCGGAGCCACAGTGACTTTCTGAGTGTGGATCATGCTGTATCTACTTCTGGATGGTCTGCAAATTTGTTTGGATTTGTTTGATGTGTGTATGTTCTTTAAAAAATAATAATTTTTAAATTTAAATTTAAAAAATAATAATTTAGAAAATATAAAAAATTACAAAAATAATTACAAAAATAGAATCATAGATTCGTAGTTGGAAGGCATCATGGGAATCATCTAGTGTACCCTACTCACTTTACAGAGGAAACTGAAGCCCAGAGTGATAAAGCCACTTGCCTGAGGTTACACAGGTAATAAATAAATCATAAAGCTGAGATTCAAACCAGGGTTCTCTTCTGATTCCAAATATGGCATTTCCCCTAAACTTTCAGGATTTTTTTTCCTGTTTTTTATTTTGTTTAGTTGCTTCCTCTTTACCCACTATAATAACTTTGGCTTTGGTGCTTAACAAAACAAATTTAATTTCACACATACTGCCCATCGTGCTACTGCTCATATCTTTCATTTCTGTAAAACTTCATCCTTTACTGTGTACACACGTTTCACACACCTTTTCCCATGAATCCTCAAAATTTCCCTGCGTCACGTAATAGCTCCTATTTATTTAGTAATAATAATAGCTAAGCATTTAAACAGGGTTTTCCAAAAGTCTTAGTGTGGTTTTAAACCTTAAAACCACACTAAGAAGATCAATGCAAGTTACATTAAAACAGATGTATTACCCTCTGCTTTGCCTGTATTTTTAAGCCTTAAATGCTTATGGTTTATAAAGCATTTTACGTGTATTATCTCATTTTAAAAATGTACAGAATGCTTTCCATGTAAGAACCCTATGATGTAGATGGTAAGAAGTTATTATCCTCATTTCACAAGTGTGAAAACTGAGGCATCTTAGAGGTCAATGGACATACCTCTGGGCATAAAAATAACTTATGAATGTTAAGGCAAGGAGTATCTGAGGCTTGCTCTCAATTCACTTTGCCATGCTCTGTTTTCTGATTTACATAACCCATTTTCCCCCAACAGCCTTGTGACCCAGATGGTATTAGTATTACCATCCCTATTTTATAAGTTGAATGACTTGCCCAGGGTCACCCAGGTAATTAGTGGCAGAGTTGGGAGCTGGACCAGGTCACAACCCTCCAAACCCATGGTATTTGTTTTTATGCTACATAGCTTCTAATTCATACTTTTTAAAAGGTAAAAGTCCTAGGCATTCTCATCTCATATGAACTGTGACATTCCTTGAATTGTCAGGGCGGATAAACCCCATAAGCAATTTGGGAGCCCAAGTGGCTTTCAGCCACCCAGACTTTGTCATCAGTTTTAGGACAGATGAAAGAGAGAAAGAGGAGGTACTGCGGTTAAATAAAAAAGTAAAGGTTTTTACGTTGCTTGTCTAATTTGTTTCTAATAGTTCAAGAGCAAGAAACCTCCTGTAGCATCTAATGGGGTCCCAGGGAAAGGGAGAAATATCAACAGTCCACAAAAGAAGATGGACTCATCAGCCACAGTCAAACGGACAGCATCAAGTAAGTTCTTCAAGATACCACTCTCTGTTTGGGGAATCAGTGGTAAGACTGGTGAAGACCTGTAGGTCTTAAGGATGATTGATGCAGACTAGAGTCACGAACATCCCTCTGGAAGTCCCTTAAAGGTCATCTTAGTCACCTTCTTTCATTTTATACAGGAGGAAACAGGTTCAGAGACCCTGATTTCCCCAAAGTCATAAAATAAGTTAGTGGCAGAGCCAAGATTAGACTGTGGGTTTCCTACCTCCTGGTCAAGGGTTCTTTCCAGCTGTATCTTAAATAATATCTAAAAAGGAAGAAACACGACATAACTTTTCAACTCATGTTGAATAACAACCAGATGACCTGAGTACATTTGCAACTCAGGATCAATTCATTGAAGTTCAACAGACCAGCACAATGATGCCCTGGGGACATAAAAATAAAAACTGACATACTTTCTGCCCTCAAGGAGCATAGAGTCTATTAGAAAACTAGAACATATATACAAAGATAGAAGTCAAAAGAGCAATCCAGGAACAGGGCTCAAGTCGATTTTACAAGTGATCATGGAAGATTGATCCTTGAAGAAATCAAAGAATTTTTCTTGGCGGATATGTGCATTCTGGTCATGGTGAAAGCCTGTGCTAATGCAGGAAAACAAAGACAGGCAAGATTAAGTCAAGGCACAGCTAATAGCTCTGTTTGCATGGAAGGGTGTAATGTAAATTGGACTTGGAGGGTAAGTTGGAACTAGACTATCCTCAACGCCATTCCAAAGAGTTTCTTCTTTATGACAAAGTCAATGAGAAGTCTCTTGAATCTTTTTTTTTTTTTAAGCTGTATCAACTTGCTTCCCTTATTATGCAAAGTCCTAGTAATATAAACAGAACTGTAAGAGTTAGCTCCCTGCTCTCAAAAACTCACATTCAAAAAGGGGACAATAGTATAGGAGATTCCTACTTCAAGTCAATTGGAAAGGGCCCAGAGTTCTTAGGGTATAAAGCATATGGTAATACATCTTCTTTAATGTCATTTTCATTGATAAAACCATATTGGTTTTTGATGTTGAACTGTTTGACAGTGACTTTGGTGATATCAACTCTTTCTGGGTCTTCAGTAGTTGTGGTTGTCCACATAAAGGGGGGAGATGCTGTCTAAGACAAAATATTGGAAAACCTATATTCTTAATGGGTCAAAGCAGAATGAGGAACCAACCACCCACTTATGGAAACCGTACATGTGACCGATACATTTGTCAGGCTTCTGATTGGGCTAAATTATTTTTGTCCTATTTTTTTAAGGTGATAGCTTGTTTTATAATTTCCTTGTTATAACATTGGTTCCACTAAAGAAAGCATGTGCTTATACAATCAGGAAACCGATGTTGTACCCACCACCCACATTTAATCTTGTGTTTGTAGTTCATTGTGGGGAAGAGGAGGAAGGAGATAATGGGGACTAATGAATTCCTTAAAAAGTGATGTTACACAAGATCTATATCATTGCTGCCTCTGTCTCTTTTCCCACAGTGCCTTAGTTTCGATACTTATATTTCTTTTATGGCCAGATGATTTATCCCTTTATTTTATGATGCCTTCTGTGGGGAATTTTTATTAACTTTGGTGACATCTAATGGTGACAAAAGAGAAAAATAATTGCATTCTACGTTTTCGCTGAACTCAGCCCATTACATTACCAACATCGTGGGTTTATTGCACGGGGAGCCAAAAGGAGGGATGGAAATTTACACTTCCTCACGTTGGCTTTTGCTCTGAAAACATCTTGCTTTAGAAAGAAGAGAAGCCAGGCAAATTTTTTCTCTTTCTTAAGATGTCCTTAGGCTGGACCATGAACAGCAATCTTGTCACTTAATTAGTCTACCATTTGATTCTAACTCTGTGTTTTATGGAAGCTTCCTTATATATCGTCTCCTTCCTTAGAATGGGAGCTCCTCAAGACAAGGGCTGTCTACACTTTTCTATTTGTATCTCTAGTGCTTAGCACATAGTTGTTCGTAAGTTATTTCCCCATTAGATTGTCATCTCCTTGTGGGTGGAGATCTTTTTGTTTTATTTCTATTGTTTTTGTATCCCAGTGCTTAGCAAAGGTGGGAATCAGGAAGACCTGAGTTCAAATTTGCCCTTACTAGCTGTGTGACCTTGAACAAGTCACTTAACTCTATTTGCCTCAGTTTCCTTATCCTCAGTATCCCCAAAGGTCACAAAGAATTGGACATCATTGAAACAATTGAACAACACCAAAGCTTAGCATAACACTGGTACATAACCTCGCAGGTACTTAATAGACACTTGTTGACTTGCTTCGCACACATAATGAGCCCTTCTCATTAACTCACAGACTATCAAAGGTAAAAGGGCTCTTAGAACATAGAATGTTTGCAATGAAAATAGAATGTCAGAAGTAGAGTTATTAGTGTTGAAAAGTGCCAGAGGATCACCTAGACCAACCATGTTGTTTTACAAATGGGGAAACAGAGTTGAAGCAAGTTACCCAAGGTCACATGGCTACTTAATATCAAGACAAGAACTCAAAATTAGGTTTTTGGTGGTTAGGCCGTTCCTCATGTCTATGGAAGTTTCCTGAGTTTGTCAGTCACTAACTTTGCCTAAAGTCGTCTTTACAATTATCTGTGGTTACTAGAAAGAACATTGGATTTGGAATCAAAAGACCTTGCTTGGTTCAAAGCCACTCACTATATATGTGGCCTTGAATAAGTTATTTAACATTTTCTAACAATGAAGGTAATAGCCCCTGCCCACCTCACAGGGTTGGAAACTAAAGAGAGAATCCAAGGGAAGGGTTGGATGGTTGTTGGGGTTTATTCACGGTAAAGCAATAGACGATGTTCTTGGAATTTCACAAAATGTTTGAGTAGATGTCTTAGGTGGAATTTCAAGCACAGATAGTGCTTGTCTCCCGGATCAGCTTAGAGGGGCCTCTTTAGTTTGGTGCAAATCAGAAAGTCCTTCAAAAGGTCACGATGATGAAGAGGATAATGGCAAAGCCCCCTCACCTGTGCTTTCAGCTGGACTTCTTGGCAGCCCTGCGCAGTGATTAGTATCCCCATTTCTAGATGAAAAGGTTGTATTATAAAAGCAACACTGATGAGGGAGTGAGGAATGAGTGCCTTTGATAACTGAGCTATGGGAGATTGGAGACTCTCTCTCTCTTTGGGACTTCACCTTGAAGGCAGGATCTATCTATTTCTGCTGTATTTGTATCTCCAGGGCTTAGCAGAGTCTGGTATATAGTAAGCACTTAATAAATGCTTCTTGACTTGATTTGTCAAAGAAAACACTGCAGGAATATTGCCTCTGCTATGTGTCACCCATGTGACTTTGGACAAAAAGCTCATATATTCATTGAAAATCCATGTAGTCTTTACTGCAGAAAGTGAGAGATTCACCTCCTTAGCTACTTATTCCACCCATCTGAGCAGTCTGTGTGTAGACCAGGCATTGTACACATAATAGAACTACTAGCATTAAACCCTCTTTTTTTAAATTTAAATTTATTTTGTATCCCCAAGGATTAATATAGTGCCTGGGATGAAGTAAGCACTTAACGAATACTTATTCACTGGCTGATTTTTCATTTACCAAGCATTTATTTTCTCTCCTGCCCATCCCTCTCCCAATTTAAAGAAAAAGAAATATAGCTCTTCCTCAAGTAAATATGCAGAGAATCTTCTTATTGCAGTTATTCATGCAATTTTATCAAAATGGCTAGGAATAATTATTATGGTTTCCCTCCCTCAAGTCTGTCACTCCACTCTAAGTCATCTTCTACATGGCTGCCAGAGTAATTTTCCTTAATTGCAGATCTAACCATGTGACTGCCTTACTCATTTCAGCCCCAGTGGCTTCCTGTTGCCCCTAGGATAAAATGTAAAAGCCTGTGTTGAGGTGTTAAAACCCCATACAACCTTGCCCTTACCTGTCTTTCCAGCTTTCTTGGACATTACTCTATGTCCTGTACTTTGGGATCCAACCAAAATGCCTTTCCTTGTGCTTCCACATATAGCACTCCATCTTTATCTGACTGCTAGTCCATTCCCCACAATTAGAATGGACTCCTTCCTACACCTGCCTCTCAGCCTTTCTTAGACTTGGCCAAGGTTCTCTCTTCTGCATGAAGCCTTTCTTGAACCTTCCAATGGCTAGTATCTTCCCTTTAAAAACAAAAACCTTGTATTTAACTACTTTGTATATGTTTCTCTTTCTTCACTTTATGCTATAAAATTTGTATATTTAGTTATCTCCCCAAGCACCTTACAGAGTTTATTTCTTCATTCATTCTAGTTCCTACCTGTGGCTCACACATTTTGTTGTTGTCTAGTCATTCATCATGCCTGACTCTCCATGACCCCATGTCCATGGACTTTTCTTGGCAGATTCTGGAGCAGTTTACCATTTCCTTCTCCATTAGATTAAGGCAAACAGAGTTAAGTAACTTGTGAAGGATCACACAGTTTGTAAATGGCTGAGTCCCAATTCAAACTCAGATGTTTCTGATTCCATGCCCAAAGCTCTATCTACTGAGCTCCGTAGGCAAATAGTGGTTAAATGACTTGCCGAGTGTCACACAGCTAGTACATGTCTTAACCCTTATTTGAATTCAAGTCTTCTTGACTCCAGGTCCAGCAGTCCATCTGCTGAGCACCCTTCTTGTTTATTTGTTGATGATCAGGCCACATGTTACAATATTAAAAGTGAAAAATTAAAAATCAAAAGATCTGGGCTTATTTCCTAACTCCATTACTCAACCACGTAGGTGAGCTTGAGGTACCCATGAAATTCAGTGGAAAGAACATGGGATTTGAAATCAGAAGGTTTCTACTCACCTCTTGGCTTAGCCCACCATGTTGAGTTGCATAATGTATCTGGTCATCCATTTTCTCCATGTGTAAGATGTAAGAGTTGGAGTAAACATGCAACCTTCTAGTTTCCTACCATCTTTAAACTTCCAAACCCTAGGTCCTAAATTTTTCACCATGGGCCTTTCCATCTTTGACTTCCTTGAGGTATATGCTTAATACTGAGATTACTGGGTCCAGGGGTATGAACATTTTAGTCCCTTTGCTTGCATAATTCTAGATTTTCCAGAAATCTGATGCCCTTGTTTTACAATTAAGGGAATGGAAACTTAGAAAGAGGAAATGACTTTCCCAAGATCACACAGCTTCGACATCATAGAGTTATGACTTGAATCCATATCTTCTGAATACAAATCCATCCTGCCTTCTGGACTGGTAGTCCGTGGACTTCTCTCTCTTTCCAGAGGGCAGCATGCTCGTTGTCTGGTTTGAAATATACAGCTGTCTGTTGTGCATTGTAAGGAAGATAGAACTGAGAGATCTTTTCTCCAGTGTAGATTATTCTAAAACAATATAAATTCATCCTTTTGTGTATATTTGGCTTCTGTAGAGCTTGTAAAAAAAGGATGTACAGCCTTTTTTTGTTCATTACCTCAAATTGCCCATCCAAGCAAGTTTCAACCTTCCCTGACATCTGCTGAATTAAGTATAATTGACCTTTTTGATTTTTTCCTTAAGACGCTGACCAATACAAATATGGGAAGAATCGTGTAGAAGCAGATGCCAAGAGGTTGCAGACCAAAGAAGAGGACTTGCTAAGGAAGAAGGAAACTCTACGTAACCGTCTGGCTCAGCTCCGAAAAGAAAGAAAAGATCTTAGAGCGGCCATTGAAGTGAATGCTGGTATGAAAAAATTCAGTTTTTTTGGACTTAGAATGCTATTAGAATTCCTAACCTTCCTCCCATGCCCCTATGTTTCATTTTATCTTAGTTTGAAATGTCTAAACCCAACAAGGCATTCTTCTTGTAAATATGGCAGATGACCATTCAGTGATTTCATCTGAATGGTTGTTCAGCAAAGGATAAAGAAGAACAAGAGTATTGATTCAAATTTATGTTTTTGTGGAAACAAGATTTAGACATTGGAAACTGATACAAGGAGAGTGAGATAAGTACAAAGGGAGATCCAAACAAGGTGCTCTGAGATATTTGAGGGCAAAGGAAGGCTCTCATGGGATAGAGTGGGAGAAGTGGGGAAAATGCTTACATTTTAGGATTCTTCTCTGTAAAACAGGGATATATTTCCTTCACCTGCCTCATAGGTTTTTTATGTGGAATAAGAGAGGGCGATTACTTAAAGTCCGATACAAGTGTTGATTAGTGTTTGTTGATGTCTTAAGGCAACTACGATTACTCCTGGATGGTCTGATAGAGGAGGAAGAGCAGAGAATTACAATATCTATAATTAATAGACAGTCATTGAGGGGGAACTGGGCAAATGAAGGAAAACACCTTTCACACCTAAATATGTAATTAGGGATCACAAATCTAGAACTGGAAAGAATCCATATTTCCTTCTGGTAAACAATTCTCCAGTATAATTTGAGCACTCAAGTCCCAGAATTATGCAGGTGGGAAGAGAATTATATGTTTTTTGTAGTCTTTTTACATATGAGGAAACTAGAGCACAGAAAAAGGGAGTGACATAGTCTAAGATTTGTTGTTGTTATTTTTTCAGTCATATCTGTCATGTTTGACTCCTTATGACCCCATTTAAAGTTTCCTTGGCAAAGATATTGGAGTGGTTTGCCATTTCCTTCTCCAGCTCATTTTATAGATGAGGGAACTGAGGCAAATAGGATTAAGTGACTTGTCCAGGGCCACATAGCTAGTAAGTATCTGAACTCAGATCTTCTGGACGCCAGGTCCAGCACTCCAACCACTGAGTCATCTAATTGCCCTTCTCTCAGATTAACCTCCAAGTTAATGGCTTGGGGGGAACTTCAACCCCTTCCTTTTTTTCCCCTTCTAGTCCAGTGGTCTTTTCACTACATCAAGCTCACCATATTCTAGAAAACAGAACTTGGTCAGTGACTTTAACAGAGAAACATTTTTTTTTATTCTGCATTTGGACCTGTTGTAGGAAGCCATTTTCTTTTTGATTTTGAAAACCTTTGCCTGATATTGAAATAATATTGTTTTATTTGGATTCTAGGTAGGAAGACCCAAGTAATTCTAGAAGATAAGCTGAAGAAGCTGGAGGAGGAATGTAAACAGAAGGAGACAGAACGCGTCAATCTGGAATTGGAACTCACAGAGGTCAAAGAAAGCCTCAAGAAAGCCTTGGCAGGGGGGATCACACTGGGCCTTGCAATTGAACCCAAATCTGGAACCTCAAGTCCCCAGGTAATCTTTATGCCCTTTGCAGACAGCAGCTGTTGAGGTCATGGTTAGAAAGCTGCCATGTCAAGGAAAATTATTTTTTATCGCTATCATTAATATTAATTATACTTACAATTATATATTATCATAGGAGTATAGGTTTGGAACTGAAAGGGACCTCAGTGGCCATCTCATCTAACTTCCTAATTATGAGGGAATTAAGGCTCAGAAAGGTGGTGTAACTTGTCCAGGGTTACACAAGTCCTGAGTGTCTGAGGCAAGATTTGAACTGAGGTCCTCTGTCTCCAAAGCCCCCTTTCTACTGTTATCATACCAACTTTTTATCTCAATGAAATAATACTTATTGTTTTTGCTGTTTGGATAATAAATCACATTTCTAGAACATTTTAAAGTTTACAAAGCTCCTTTCAAATTTTTGGAGGAGTTAATAGAAATGTTATCATTCCTAGTAATTTTCATGAGAGGAAATCATTTTATGTAACAGGAAAGTAGAACACAGTGAGTGGGAGTGACCTTGTTTAAGATTTGACTCCAAGTTAATGGTAGGGGGAGAAATTGAACCCTTTCCTTGTTTCTTCTAGTTCAGTGATCTTTTCACTACATCAAGCTCACTACATTCTAGAAAACATAGATGATAAAACTATGTCTCAGAGGCATAAAATGAATTATCCAGGCTCAGAGAACTGGTATTGGAGCCAAGGCTGGAAGCCAAATATTTTGACTCCAAGACCAAGGTTCCTTTCACTAACCCTGTTTTTCTTTGATGACTTTCAGACACTTTTCTTAATTGCATCTGGATTAATTTACTTACTTCACTTTGGGAAGGGTTTGGCTCAGACTGAGGGAAGTATGGGGAGGAGTAGGGAAGAAGGATAGGCCATTATGTGTAATATACATACCATGTACCATATGCTGAGCCTTGACTTTTTCTTTCTTTGTATCATGCATAGATAGTTGTTTTATTTTTGACCTCTTATGAAACTGGTCCTAGATTTAGACCTCAAATAAGCCTGAGTTAATAAGAGAAAATGTCAAGAGTAATTAATGAAAGCTAAAGAAAATCAGTACACTCTTCTCCATCTTAGTCTCCCATGGGACCGGGGCCATCTTCTAGTGGCCTTCCATGTTGGGTTTCCATATGGGTCATTTAAAGAAATCTGCCTCTCAACCTTCCTGAGTTTCTCCTCTCTCCTTTTTTCTTCCTCTAGCACAGGAAATGAAAGCCAGGTTGTCATTTTGAAGAATAGTATTCAGATACGTTGGCCAATTTTCCTCTCATTCACTCATCCTATTTCATTAATTCCTCTTCCTTTTGGATTTCCTATCCTTTTTGTTCTTTGGCTATTGGTTTCTATCATTGCTCTGGCCTTTGCCGCAATCATTCCCTGTGGAAACGGGGGTTTCTGGAGAACAACTGCAAATAAAATTGATGTAGAACTAACTGAAGCCCCATGGGGTCACTGTGGCCAGAACAGGGCAGTTCTAGAGCATAAGAGACTTTGGGTGGTAAATGAAAATAAGCATATCTCTGGCATTAATGACTTCTTGGGGAACTTTGAGCCTTGGGGAACTTGGGGAACTCTAATCATCTAATGATGATTAGAATCCTGTTGTGCCAAAAAACATTTTAGAGTCCCAGGCCCACATTTAATAAATTAAAGATTCTCTTAGGAATAAGAAGAAGAAGAAATGTTTGTAGAGTTTTGATTCTTAGGAGATCACATTTGGGAAAGCTTCAAATCATGACTACTTCCTACAGAGTGATAATTAGTTACTGGTGTTGCATAGGGCAGAGAGGATTGGTAATAGGTAATCAGGATGGCTACAGCCTATTAGGATATTTTTTGTAATTGTTCACTTTTGAGTTCATCACCCATAAAACACCTTTGAGTATAGGTGGACATTGCTGTTAATTATGGGTAGACAGATGATTAGACAGATATCAGATCCTAAATCCACCCTTAGTAGATGCAGGGCCACCCAAGATGATCTGAATTCCATGAGAGATATCCAAATGTATAATTGAAAGATGCCTGGAGTGAAAGTAATGAAAACTTTGGATCTGGATATGCTGCTTGCTGTCCAGGTTACCTTGGGCTAGTCACTCTTTGGATTTTTATTTACCTGTCTACAAAGTAAAGGTATTGACTTAACTGTTCCCTAAGGTCCCCTCTAGCTCAAGTTTCTATGCTTTTTGTTTTAATTCTCCCAAAACTGTTGCTAGGCATCATTTTCCTTAGTCTCTAACACAAGTTGAGTTTCCTTCTAGTATTACATAGACAATGAAGGAGAAAAGGATATATGAACATAGAAAGAATTCTAGCAATAATGTGGCATTATTATTTTTATTTTGTTTTCATTATGCCATGAAATTTTGAGCTGAGAATATCTTTAGAGAACATTTAGCTCTCATTTTTACAGTGAGGGGATTAAGACCAAGAGAGGAGGTAACTTGTTCAAGATCACACAGATAGCAAGTGAAGACTTTTTCAAACTCAGTTCTTCTGACTCCAAACCCAGTTTTCTTTCCATTGGATTATACTGCCTTCCAAGAGCCATTTTCTACTTTAAAATAAAACCTACTCCTGGAAAAATATAGACCATCAGGAAACTTGTGGAATTTTCATTCTCTGTGCTGTCAGTCTCCAATTTTTAGGCACCGAACCCTGGAAAACTCTCCCATCTCAAGTTGTGACACCAGCGACACTGAATGTTCAATGCCAGTGAACAGCGCGGCAGTTCTGAAGCGACACCCGCCGACATCCGGCAACTCTCCTTGCCGGGGTCATGTCCTTAGGAAGGCAAAGGTGAGAGACCTCTGGCTTTATCAGAAACATCAGGATTGGCAAAAATAGAGCCTTCTGGCTCCCCAAAGTACCTGTAAGAAGACATGAGATTTTGACCCCAATCTCTGTCCTTGAGTCACTTCTAGACCTCTAGATGAGTCAGGATAGTCAAAGACTTTGCACTCGAAGAATGACATGGGCCTTGACTGCATATAAAATATATTTCTTTTTATACCTGTGAAGCCAGTAATGTGAAAATAATGATCCAGAATGGCACAGTGGGAGGAGGAGTGGGAGTCAAGAAACTTGGGTTCTAGGCTTAGCTCTTTCTCCAACTAGCTCAGTGGCTTTGGGCAGGTCAATCACTTCCTCTCTGGTCTCAATTTCTAAAACTTTAAAACATGATTACTATTCTGGGTGAGACTCTTTAAACTCTACCATTTTTATCTTAATTTTTTTAAATTAATAAACATTTATTTTCTCTTCCTTTTACCTCCACCCTTCTCCCCAACAAAAATAAAAATAAAACTTTTGAAGGAAACATACACAGTCAAGCAAAAGAAATTCCCACTTTGGTCTTGTACAAAAATGTCTCATTCTGCACTTTGAGCCTGTCATCTCTCTATCAGGAAGTTTGTGGCATATTTCATCACTGGTCCTCTGAAATCATAGTTGTTCATTTTATTTATCAGAATCCTTACATCTTTCAAAGTTATTTGTCTTTACTATGTAGTTTTTATCATATGACTTGTTCTGATTCTTCTCACTTTATCCTAGATCAGTTCAGCCAAGTCTTCGTAGGCTTCTCTGAAATGGAGTTCATTATATTCATGTGACATAATTTGTTCAACCATCCCCCAGCTGATGGGCATACTACTATTTTTCAGTTTTTTGTCTTCATAAAAATTGCTGCTATAAACATTTATATATATATGGGTCTTTGTCTTCTTTCTCTGTTCTCTTTGGGATATAGACCAAATAGAGTTATTTCTGGGTCAAAGGGTATAAATGGCTTAGTGATGTTTTGGAAATGATTCCAAATTACTTTCCAGAATGACAAGTCTAATAAACAGCTCCACTAACAGTACAATAATGGATCAGACCCTCCAACCTTGGTCATTTTCCTTTTTTGTCAACTTTGCCAATGTGATGGTATGAGATGAAACTTTGGAGTTGCTTTAATTTGCATTTCTCTAATTATTAATTATTTGGAGCATTTTTTTATATGCCTGTTAAATGCTTGGTTTTCTTTTTTGAGAACTGCCTATTCATATCCTTTTGACCATTTGTCAATGGGAAAATTTCTCTTATTCTTAAAAATTTGAATCACTCCCTAATTCCTTTTGAATCTTAGATGCATGTTTTATTTGTACAAAAACTCAACATTTTATGTAATTGAAATTATCCAGTATATTTTCTGTGGTTCTTTCTGATCTTTATTTGGTCATGAACTTCTCTGCAATGCATGGATTTGAAAGGTAATTTCTTCCTTCCTCCTCTACTTTGTTTATGATGTGACCTTTTGTATCTAAGCCATTTATCCATTTGCAACTTAGATGGCATTGTCATTCTAAACCTCATTTCTGCCAGACTTCTTTCCCTGGGATACCTATTCAGCTAGCAGTTGGACTTAATGAGCTCTTTTCCAGCAAAAAGATTCTGTGATGTAGTTGTGGTGTCTTTTCCTTTATCCCTATCCTACTCTGAGGTGGTCTTTGGGGACCATTTTAGATCATCTTCCCTTTTGACTCTACAGTGTTAGATGCTTATTCTAATGTCTTATAATTAGACCTTGCATTTGTACATAGCTTAGTACATTTTTAGAAATAGATCTCTCTGGATAGTGTATTGACTGACAAAACCACAAATTAACTTCATCTACATTGTGTTATATTTGTTTCTTTTATTAAATACTTCCACATTACATTGTAATCTGGTTCTGGTCATACTTGCTGCAGACCAAGCAAAACACCTCTGGTTTGAAGTATTTTTTGTGTACATTCTTAAAAATAATATATTTGACCCAACTGAATGATACATGTTGCATTTTTAGAGGACGTCCTTGTTTTTAAAAATACTTTCCTGTTCAGAGCGCCTAGGAGAGTGAGACAAGAGGTGAAGAGGAGACAAGAAGGGAGATACTGTGTAGGGCATTAGAAAAAACACTGGTTCTTGAGATACAGGGTCTGGGTTCCCATCCTACTCTGACCTCTTTACCTGCATGATTTGGACAGATCACTTAAACTCTGCAACCTTTAGATTCCTCATCTAAAAAATGAAGGGTTGGCCTATGTGACCTCCCAGTTTCCCTCCATTTCTAGATCTGTGAGTCTGTGATTATCATTTCCATTTCATAAATGGGAAAACTAATTCTCCAAGACGTAAAGAGAACAGTGTGGGGAAAGGACAATGTTCTAGCTCTGAATCGTCCGTTCTCTTTCTGTGCATCATCCCAGAGAATTCACAGGGCCTTGCCACTCTAAGTTGAGTAGATAGATAAATCTCTGTGCATCTTCATTAATATTGTACCATTTCTTAGGGAAATAAAAACATGTTTTCACTTATAAGGCTTTCTGCCTTAAAGAGTACTTTGATTTTCTATGGGAGAGTGAAGAAAATACCTAGAAAAAAGAAATAAAGTAAATGCAGGGCACTATCCATGCCTTCTTTACTCCAGCCTTCCCCTCCACCCCATCTCTTTTACTATGTGATTATAGGTAAAAACAGTCATGTGGATAACTTGTCTAGGCTAAAAGCATAGTAGCCACTTATAGACCTAATCCCAACACTGATTGGCTTGAGAGTTTTGAACTATTCCATTTATGATCTGGGCAAGTCTGCCCCTCTTTAGTCAGCCTGCTGATGGCCCATTTTTGGAGGCTTACCATATTGGTACCGGACTTAATGTGGATATGTACACACAGCTTAATGTACTGTAGCTCACAATGCCTGCACTCAAGCAAACCACCAAGCTTAGCCTTTTCCGTAGCAGGGAGGGATCACATGCCCTGGGAATAGTAGAATTCTAACATGGATGATCATTAATTAATTATGTTAACAACTTTCTTAAAAGATGGAAAAAATCTGGAAAAAAGGAAAAGAATAAAAAAAGCCTCACAATTTAACTATTTCCACTTGACTTCAAATCAAATAATACAGGATGATAGCCATTGAAAACATACTTGTCCATGTAAACCATTATACATATGATTACATTAGTGGTGAAATCAAATTAATTTAATTTGTTCCAATGAATGCCAGCCTTGGAGTTTTCACATCACTAACCCTATTAAACTCTCTAATTGATGTCATTATTTTTACCACAGAACAAACGTAATTCACATGACAGCCATTGGGGCCCATTCTGAATTGGCCAAATCTATGTATTTTCCTGAACAACGGAGTTGTTTTTGGATAGAAATACGGGTGTTAACCACTGGCAAAATTCCTAGATTCTAATGTATTTCTTTGGAAAATTCCCTGATCCTTTTAAATATAAACAATCCCTGGAACATCTGGTATTCATAGTGCCCTACAGCTCTTCCCTCCAGATCGGGTGTATTGTTAGACATTAAGAAAACCAGGACTGATGCTCTTACTTTCAACTGCCCTGCCCAGATACCCTCACCTGGTCTAATTTGTGGCTCCTCTAACATTTACCAAGACATACGTACTTCCAGTGGCTTGTGGCATTTGTCTGGGATAAATATTTATTTAGAATTAGATTCTGCTATGACACAATCTGTGTTATCAACAGCAAATACTAAATGCTTTCATGGTATTCCTTTCAGATTGAATTCTTTTCAAAGCTGTTTGTGACTCAGAGATAGCTACGGAAACTGAGGCATCACTGATATGACTTTGATTCATGAAAGACTTACCTCCACTGCCAGTAAAACAAAGCACTCTCATAGGTTTCTGTTTCTTTGGTCACCCTTGCTTTAGACCTAGGGGGTTATCAAATTCTTACTTGTGCACGTCATAGCCCTGCGATAGGTTGTAAGCTCCTTGGGGAGAGGGACTCTTGCCTTTCATATTTGTAGTGCCCATACTTCACATGATGTCTTAAACATAACATATGCTCAATAAATGTCTGTTGAATCAGTGAATTTTAAATCATGCTCTATGAAATAGAAGTCTATATTGAAAGAATTGAATGAAGACTTAGAATGCCGGAGCTGGAAGGAAACTTAAGATGAGGTCATCTAATCCATCACTGTCTTTTGCAGCTCAGAGAGGAGAAATACCTTGTCCAAAGTCCCATTTCATGACTAAGTAAATGTCTCTTTCTCATATAAATTCCCACTGAAACTCACACAGGGACCACAGGACCACAGACTGTCACAGTTACAAGGGACTGAAGCTCTGGAATAATAGTTAGGTTTTATGGGATCATGGAAGGCACCCCGATTTAGAATAGGAAGATCTGGGTTAGTCTGAGCTCCGCCATTTTGTGCCTGTGTGGCCTTAGTTAGGTCCATAATTCTCTTTGGTCCTTCATTTTTTTCATATACAAAATGAAGCTACTGATACTTGCTTTATCTACCTCACAGGATTGTTGAGAGGATCAAATGAGATAATGTATATAAGATGTGTTTTATGTGTGTGTACATATACACACATACCAACACACATACATAATGTATATTATATGTAGTGTATATATATATATATGTACATGTATCACATATATATATGTATATATAGTATATTGATAACTATACAGAGCCATTACAGAATCACAGTGTCAGGAGTGGAGGGGACCTAATCCAATCTCCCCATTCTATAGATAGGGTAACAGGCCAAGAGGCAAACTCAAACAATTTAATGCTGGAACTTTAGAGAACATTAATCTCCACCACCCCCATTTCAAGGACATGCCTACCGATTAAGTGGAAAAGATGATTCTGAACCAGGTCCTTTAACATCAAGTCTTTCCATCATACAATATTACCTTCCACTATTAGTAGTAGCTGAATAAGTATCTGGAATATCTAAAGGATCTTAGATAATGATGGAAAGGACCTTAGGTAAGGCATTAAATACTTCGAAATCCTCATGCTTATGTTGTATAGTGAATTAAGTTAAAATTAAGAGTGGAGGGGTTTTGGAGAGTAGGGACAAACAGGGGGTTCTAATCTTTTTCAACTTTTGCCTTTTGGTTTATACAATACTAGAAATGCTGGCCTAGATCCTAGGAAAGAAGGTAAGTCATATTTTCTGTTACCAATGACAGACCCGACAGAAACTAATCATAGTATTGTGAAGAGTACTCGATTTGGGGTTCGAAGGATCTGTGTTTGCATTTTGACTTTGTTACTTTCTAGCTGTGTGATCATAGCCAAGTCCCTTAATCTGTTTGGGCCTGTTTTCTTCCTCAGTAGAACAAAGGTGCTGGACCAAACCAAATCATCTTTCCAGTTATGTTCCATCTCTGAATCCTATGGTCTTCCCAAGCTGATTCTTAACCAAGGTTATATATGAAGTCCAGTTGAGATGCCACCAATCCTCCATGAAGTCTTGCCTCATCTCTCCAATTATAAGTGATCTCAGCCCCTTGTCCTAATTTCCTAGAGAGCTTTGCATACCTATCTATTTTGTTCCTACCACATTTTGCCTTTGCAAAGCCAGTCGTCTCATACCTTACTCGTTTCCACGTATTCTATGACCCAGTGATACTGGCCTCCTTTCTGATCCTCATGTACAACACTTCATTTCTGAGCTTTTTCACTGGCTTTCTGCCATGTCTGGAGCTCTCTCCCTCCTCATTTCTGCCTCTTGGCTTCTGTAGCTTCCTTCAAATCTCAGCTCAAAATCCCATCTTCTTCAAGAAACCTTTCCCAGAGCTCCTCAATCTTAATACTGCCTCTCAGAGATTATTCCCCAATTTTATCCTAGATGTATTAGGTTTATACATAGTGTCTGCCTGTTATCTCCTCCATTTTACTGTCATTTTCTTGAGGACAGAGACCAGTTTTTCATCGTTTTGTTTTATCTTTCTTTTATCTCCAGAGCTTAGTGCCAATGTCTGGCACTTAGTAAGTACTTAACAAATGTTACTCGACACAATGACTGTCTTTGTCACATCTCTTACTCCCATACTGGAATCTGAACTTCCATATTCTAGGAATTCCTGTGTATCCCCAGAGCTTAGCACGTAGTCTCAATCATAGTAGATGCTTCATAAATGTTAGTGGATGTAACTGAGTAAACATAGGGCCATGTGTATAGGCACTTACTAAGGATTAATTAAATAGATGAATTTTCTGACATTGCATCAGAATTCTGATCAATACAGTGACTAATTTTCACTCCAGAGGACTGATGAGGAAATATACCTTCCTACAGGAGAGAAGTGATAAATTAATGATTTGAAATAAAGTATGGCATACCCTTTTAGACATGTTGGTTTGTTTTGCATCAATAGTACTTCACTGTTAAAAGGGAAGTTTCCATTAAGGGCTAGGGTATTAGGAAGTAACATTAATGTTTTTTCAAATGTTCCCATAAGGAATAACTGAACAAGTTGTGGTATATGATTGTAAGGGAATACTATTGTAATCTAAGAAATAGTGAGCAGGGCTGTTTCAGAAAAACTTGGAAAGACTTACATGAACTGATGCAAAGTGAAGTGAACAGAACTGGGAGAACATTATATGCAGTAACAGCAACTTTGTTCAGTGATCAATTATAAATGACTTAGCTATTCTCAGCAATACAGTGATCTACTATAACACTTATGAAGGACCTGTAATGGAAAAAAGTATCCACTTTCAGAGAAAGAACTGACAGAATCTGAATTTAGATCAAAGTATACTGTTATTTTGCTTTCTTTTTCTTGATTTTTTTGTCTTTGTTTTCTTTCACAACACAACTAATATGGAAATATGTTTTGTATGACTGCACATGTATAACTATTATCAAATTTCTTGCCTTCTAAGTGATTTAGGAGGGAAAAGAGGGTAGGAGAAAATTTGGAACTCAAAATTGTAAAAAATGAAAGTTAAAAACTGTTTTTGCAGGTTATTGGGAAAAAATAAAATATTAAAATTTTTAAAATGCAGCAATAAAACATTAAAATAATTTAAGCTATGATTTACGCAAGACCTTGCAAATAGCAGCCACTTAATAAATACGAACTACATTAAATCAATGCTCCTAGTTCTTGGGATGATGACCTCTGACAATGTCTTTTTGTTTATTTCACTTTCTCTTTATTTTTCTAGGAATGGGAATTGAAAAATGGAACATAAAAAGAATGGTGAAAAAATACACACACCTTCTAGCAGGCCTTACATCCTCTCATTCAAGACTCAGACGACAGGAGACTCAATTCTAACTGTGACGTCAAGCAGTACAGCATCAGAGGTTTTGTAATTCTACTCAGGTGCCAGTAGCTTGGCTCTCACGCCACTTGTACACTCTTTCTACTGTATATGGTGCCCTTTTTAAAATGATTATTATTACTTATGTCATTTTCAACTTTGTTTAATGAAGAAGGCAAAATTAATCACACACACACAAAACACCCTAAAAAAGGAACAAAGATAAGTGATAGAAAAGGAGCAGAAGGACTCTAATGGGAAGGGTTGTGTTTTTTAACTAATTAAGTAATGACTTTAAACTGCCTTGGCTCAAATTGAACCTGATCACAGGAGTGTGAAGCTGGATGAGCCCCAGGCAAAGTTCTCGGATTGACATCTGGGGGAGTTTTCTAGTAGGACTCCCACAGATGAGGATGGCTCTAGGTGTGGGCAGAGCCAGGATCTGATGTCTCATGGATGGTCGTGTCTGAAAAAGAACTTCAGGAAGCATGTTGATCAATGTGATAGGACTGCTGGCATGAGCTGAATGTCTGGTCCAAGAGATTCCTCTCCTTCCTCTCCTCCCCACCCTCATGCACCCCATCTCGTGTCCTTTCCCCCCTAGTCATTAGAGATTTTGGAATGAAATAACTGTAATGTGAAACAATTCTTACTTTCCTCCTTCCTCCCCACCTTTGGACAGATGCTTTTCTCAGTGGGACATGAAAAGCTGCCATTTTTTAGCTGCATTTTTAAAAAATAATGTTTCTCTTTATTGTGTATTGTGTATGTGTGTGTTTTTCTAAAAGCACCTGGCGTCTTCAGAGATCTTTTGTATCCTAGTTTGTATTTTGTACTGCTTTTGAAAGGCAGCAAAGTGCTATTAATACTTTGATTCATTAGTGTGACCTCCCCCGTCCTGCCCCCATATTCCTTCTCCCTCTGTTTCTTGCCTCTCAAATCCCCCTCATTTTGATCCTCCCCTTCCCTAAAGCTGTCACTAGGAGTGATTCTGACAGAAGAGAAGCCAGTTTGATTTACTATCTGATGAAGCTGCAAATGTCACAGCTTATCAGCTCTGATGGATTTGGTTAGATGCATCTTTGGATGAGTCCTGACCCTAGGAAGAAAGTGCATTTGGGACACTTCCAGGCCCTTCTCTTTGATTTATTGATCTGGAGCCTTAATATGGTGCCAGACTTGGTTGCTTTTTTTTTTTTCCTCCCCAACAGCAGACCTATAAGGAGTGGTATCTTCATAGATCTTTACGGTGATGTTATATTCTACCTTTAATTTTTTAGAATTTAATATTAACTTTGTTGAGAGGACAGGAGTTTAGTGCCTCAAGAACAGAAAAGCGCTAAGAGTGGTGAATAAGATGGCAGGTCTGAGAAGTGGATTTCTCCTAATAAGAAGATTGCTCAGGAAATAGACCATGAGAGCTGGAAGGGGCATCCTCCATTTTGCAGTGAAGGAAACTGAGACCTAGAAAGTGGAAGACTTGCCCAAGATCACATAGCTACTAGGTGGCTGACATGGAATTAGAACTCAGGTTTTCCACCTACTAATCCATTGTTTTCTTTCCCATATCATGTTGCCTCCCTTTGCTTCCTAATCCCAAGAGTGTCACTGTCTGGAATTATCGGCCTTGGGAAAAGGAGAGTATGGTGACTAACTAACCAGGTTACAGGTTGTTGTGTTCATCCTTCATTTTTGAAGAGGACCATGACATCATGGAAATGATGACATGACTTGCACTTGACTTTGATTTGCGTGAGGGAGGGCTGTGCAGGTCACCAGCCTCACTTTCTCTTCCTGAGCCATCTGGATCCAGTGACCAGATATTCATCAGGATGACTGGAGACCACCCAGGATGCAATGTGATGCCATCTTTTAGGCTAAGGCTTTTTCAGGTACTCACTTAAAGTGAGGTATTGCCCATTAAGTCAATAGGCCTCTTTAAAAAGTAGTCAGAGGGAGAGCCCCTTTAATAGAAAAGAAAAATAAATAAATTGCTAAATCATGCTGGGAGGGGCAGGAGCCTCAGGATTGTTGTTTGGAAGAGAAACTGTTACTATTGACATTCACTCTAAGCCAGGAAGGTCCACAACCAGCCATTGTTATTCAGAGAACCAGAGGTTTTCTTTCAGTACCCAAAGAGTCAACTCATAAAAATATGCCCCACCATGAACAGGCCAGTTCTTTCTTCCTTAAAGTAAGTGTACTGGGGTACCTCAGTGAGGGGAGAGTTTTATGAGAATTAATCAAACAACAAAAGGGAGGGACTTGAGTGTCTTAGTCCTCTTCCTCACACAGTTCTTAATTGTATGTAGTAGTACTCAGCAAATATTTCTTGAATGAGTTGGTGAAGGAAATAAGGTGATATCAAATATTTATTCAAAGAATGCTACAAGGTCAACACACATTCGACTCAGTTTTATACTGTCTGCATAAGGAGAATTAATGTTAAAAAGCATGATTTTGATTGAGATCATGGGGGGGCATAAATTAATTTTAGTATCATAGAAAGAACACAGGATATGGAGTCAAAGGTCCTGTGTTCAAATCTCAGCCATATTACTAACCTGTGATCTTAGCCAAATCTCTGGGACTCAATTTCTCATCTGTGCAATGAAAAGGTTGAATGGAATGGAATGATTTTTTGTTTTTCTGGTCCCTTCTAGCTCTGATCCTATGATCCTATCAGAATCAGAGCTGAAAGGGGTTTGAGAAATCATCTCACTCAACCTCCTCATTTTACAGAGAAAACATTTCCTAGGCCTCTCTGTACTAAAAGGAGAAGTTTTAGAAAGATTTTCAACAGCAAAGGTCAAAACTCAAGGCAGTTCTTGGCTTAGTTACTCAGAAAACCCCCGAATACCCTTAATATTCTGGTTTATCAAGGTTTGGCTCAAGCAAATGCTAAGAAATTCGGGAAATTGGCTTCAATGTTTATTACTTTTGATCCCCTAAAAAAATTTCCATAAAATGATAGAGCTAAGTGAGAAGATCCATAGCCTTCAGGGTGTTGAAGAGTAATTTTTCCAGAGGGGAAGAAGAAAGATTCTGCAAATGTTTGGATATGTGAGCTAAAAGCTTTAGTTACCCAAGTGAGGTGCTCACAGAATTTTTTCTATTGGATGACCTGGGGGATTGGTGAGGGAGGGGCTGGTAGGAAATTTGTCCATTGTCAGTTAATCAAAGCCATGCCCATTTTATATCCCTGCAGAAATGGGAAACATTTCCCTAAAGGGAAACAGTTCAGTCTACAACAATTTTCCTTCCTTCGAGGGTTGACTAATATCTTGTTCAACAAGAGCAAATGTTTCCCTTTATTTTTTCAGTACAGAATTGGCATGCTAAAATTAATGATTAGTTTGAGATTCCTAAGAATTTGCCGTCTAAATTTAGGCCAAGTCACAGAGTAGTAGACTTTATGTTTCCAAGAGGACCTCAAAGCAGTTACCGACAGTTGAAGCAGGACTCCCCTCCATAGGGGATGACCAGCCTCTCAGTATCCTTTAAAGAGCACTGGATTTGAAGTCAGAAAACCTGAGTTCAAATTCCAGCTTTCCTACTTTGTAACTATGTGACCTTATGCAAATCACTTCCCTTCTCTGGATCTTGGCCTCCTGCTCTGTAAAATGAGGGTTCAGGCTCATTCAGTCTCTAAGGTCCCTTCCAGCTCTATAACCTGTGATCTTCTGTTTGAAGACATCTAGTGATAGAGAACCCACTACTTGTCAAGTCATCAGCAGAGTTATCAAGGACATTGGACCACTCTTCCCACTGTTCTCATGATTGGCCACCTTCTCTTTGCCCAGGAGTACCTACAAAGCTCTGATTTTTTTTTTAACCTAATATCTCTAGTTACAAAGAAAGGTAAAATAATAAACCTATGTGCTCAATCCTAATCCTTTGTTATGGTGCTGATAATCCTAGCATGCAACAGTCTTGATGACATGGTGGCAAAATGCCAGCATAGAATCACAGAGTGTTAGTGCTAGAAGGGACCTCAAAGATCCTGTAATCCAACAGTTCTTAACTTGGGGTCTGTGACCTTTCTAGTGTGTGTCATTTTTAAATTGATAACCGTATTTCCATGTAATTGTTTTCCTTTTTAATCCTATGTATTTTACTTTATGTATTTAAAAATATTATTCTGAGGAAGAGTCCAAAAGCTTCCTCAGACTGTCAAAAGGGTCTGTGAAAAGATTAAGATTAAGAACTACTGCTCTAATCCAATCCTCTCATTTTATTGTTAAAACTGAGGCTCAGAAGAGTGACTTATCCAAGGTCAACACAGCTGGTTATTGGCAGAGCCAGGAATACTCCCAAATCTGCTGACTTCCAACCTATTTTTTTCTTTGTTATCTATTTTCAGTTGTGAACACTTTAAACTGGGTGGCCCACTTAAAAGCAAACCTATTCAAAACTATGGCATGTTCAATGGAGCCCACTTTAAATGAGCCATCCCATAGAAGAAGCACATAACCATGGGAAGATCACATGATGAGTGATACCCAGTGTTCCCCTTAATATTTAAGAATAAAAGGAAAAATTTGATTAGAGAGTAAGTTTAGGCGTTTTGCTTCAAAGTAAGTTATTTATTTGTATATTTTTCAATAATATTGTTTTTAATTTATATCTGTACATATTTAAGATGCAAATTAGGCTTCTTGTCAGAATTTAGAGGGTGATATCACTTCCCTTGACACACACCCTCCCAAATGTGCTCCACATTTTGCCTGTTCACTAGCCATGTTGGCATATTAAGGGCAGATGTGAGCCCAGTGGGCTTTTTGGAGCCTTCATGAAGGATGGTCTAGGAAGAGTAAGTCATCTTCTCCTAGGTCTTTACCTTACACTGGCATTATCCTTCTCAACTATGTTCAAAAATGTTTTTTTGAAACCACAGACAGGACCCATATTTGTGGTTGAGCAGGAGAGCCAACACCTGGCTGGGAATATCAGCCTTTGAAGATCCGATCTTGGGAAAGGAGTCAGGTGGTCAACCTTAACTGGCTGGTGGCAGTGCCCTGCTCAACAGCATGCTTGTTCTTTGAAACCCTGTATTAGAAAGACCCATTTTCCTTCCTTTGCCTCTATATTGGTGAGGCACCATCTTCTTTCAAGAGCTACCCTCTACTTTACTTTTGGGTGTCATGCCTTCAAGAAGAATTCAAATATATGTACTGTATGGAGTGTTCAGTAGAATATCCACAGGGTTCCCTTTTCATCACCACCTATGTGAAGGGCTTAAATTTATCCAGACATAGGTAACCCTATTGCCAAACTGAGAGTATTCCTTACCCCTGGAAGGCCACGGAAATGTCCCTTTAGCTGTAGAGTAGGAGGGATGATTGTCAAGACAGGAAATACCAAAAGAGGTCTATCCCCTTAGTATGACTACCTTGGGAGACCATAGACTTAATCACTTAATCAACAAACATTTATTAATCATCTATTCTGTGCCAGGCACTGGCGATACAAAACCAAAACTCAAATAGCCCTTCTACTCAAGAAGTTTGTATTCTATCAGATCAAGAAACATTTCTTAAGGGCCCAGTGCTCAAAATCTATCTGGAATGCTTCTGTGGGAAAGTCCTTCAAGGATGATGTAGGAGTCATGGAATAAACTCAGTCTTAATATTTTATAATGCCATCTCCTCTCCAGCCAGAAAAATCTTATTCAGTCTGTATTGCACCAAGTTACTTTTGGGTCTTTGCCAAAATAAAAACCATCCATTAAGAATGATGGTTTTCATTCTTACAGTTTACATAGAACATCTCTTTGAGTATAACTAGGACAAATATTAATGCCTCTCTCTACCGATCAGGCAGTTGAGGCTGAGAAAAGGTTTACTCAAGAGTGGAGCTAATCAGAGCTGGAACCTAACCCTGGATAATCTGACCCTGGATAATCTGACCCTGTTCCGGTTGCCTAGGGAAGTTGTTTTGGAGAAGGAAAAAAAAAATGGGTTGCTGACTTCCAAAAGAGGAGGTGAAAAAAGTTTTTAGGTTAACAAATGGTTGAAATTAGCATAAGGCTTTCCCAGGGGACCCTTTGGAGGGTGTTGGAGAGGGGGAGCACTCTTTTTTTTTTTTTTCCCAGTCAATCTCAGATTAGCAGAAAACAATCTCTGGCGTTATACTACTTGATAAAAGCTGCAAATGGTACCTGCTGGGCATTGATTACCTGGCAGTATTTTAGGCCAACCAATCTACACATGGTCATGATGGGAAATTCTAAATTAAGGTATTGGCATCATCAGAGCACAGTGATGGATGTCCATTAACAACTCAAGAAAAATGAGGTTGTGGTCCCAGAAAATTGATCACATGGTTCCATATTTGATTTCGGTTCATGTGGGAGCACGTGATGAAACAACAACATGCACTTAATAGCCATAAATTGCAATAAGACACATCTAGGAGAAATATTCTCATTAAATTTCTATCATTCTCATATCAGACATGGTACCTCACCACTAACAGACCAAAATCGTGGTAGCTTTTCAATTGTATTTTCCTACATTTCCAGACATTTTAAGATGGGTCTATCATTACGTAGACTATTTGCTAATGTCAAATTTTTGCTGAAAGTTTTAGGTATTTCCAATTCATGGCACGGTTTGGAAGGAGTAATTTGAATTTTGTTTCAGAGGCTCTTGAAAGACCGTGTCCATCCAGACTGTGAAATAAACTTGTTGATCTATATTAGGCAGAATTCTTATCTCCCAGCAATATAACCTGCCTGTTTATAATAGGAGAATCCATGTGATAAAAAGGAAATCCTTTTTTTGGCCAGGAAAGCTACCTTTTTTAAAATAGGAAATTGCCCTTAAGTATATCATTTGCACACCTTTGCCTGAAATAGTTACAGGTCTGTACTTCCAAAAACTATTCACATTTCTCTACATGGATGCTATGATGATATCAGGTATGTTTTGGTCATGGAAAGTATTTTTTAAACAGGGATTATCAGATCATAATTTTGAGGGACCAAAGCTGGTGGGTATTTTTTTTCAATAGGATAATTGTGTGTCAATTTTTCTAACCAAGAAAGAGATTATTAACGTTTCATTCAGCACCATTTTTTTCATTTCTAGACACTTTCAAAATTAATTGACCAGGTTATATGTTGTAAAATAATGTTCTCATATTAAGAATGTAATTATTTCCTTATTGTATTTTCTAAAAACAAAATCGTATTTAAAATTCTCTGTAAAAGAAGCAAGCAAGGAACATGAAAAGAATTTTTTGGTTTAATTTTTTTTTACTGACTGTTGGCAGTGCCCATGATAATTGACTGTAAATATATTCTTTTAACTTGTTTCTCAGTGTATTTAATTCATGGAAAACATGTAAAAAAGCTTTTTTTAAAAATTTGAAATGGAGGCCCCATTGATATCATTTCCTAGTTGCTTCATTTGGACTTTCTGCCTTTCTATTTAATTATCCTAACGTCTTATGTGGTGTAGATACTGACTGGCGCCCCATGGCGCGACACACCCATGTGTATTATTAATAAAAGTACCCTATCTGAGTGATGTGTTCGAGCTTCTTTCTTTGGTTGTCAGGGGTTCCTCACATTGTGTAAGGGTGGAGTGGGTGAGGTTCTCTTAGTTTCCATGATGTCTTGAGATCTAATCCAAGGTAATCCAATCCAATTTATTAAGCATTTACTCTAAAACAAAATCTTGTTTCAGGTTCTGGGGATAGGAAGTCAAAATTATTCCTGTCCTCAAAGAGTTTCCATTCTTCTGGGGAAGGGACAGAGAGAAACAACATGTGAATAGTTAAGTATATATATGATGATTTGAGATCACTGGATATCAGCAAGGTTTTTAACAGCAGAGACATTGTTAGTTGCCAAGTGGTTGGAGCACTGGACCTGGAGTCAGGAAGACTTGAGTTCCAATTCAACCTCAAACACTTAATAGCTCTGACCCTGGGCAAGTCATTTATCCACCCAGCCTCTTCTGTAAAATTAAGATAATAATACCTCTTGCCTCCTAGAGTTGTTGCATTTTTCAAACTTTAAAATGTTATATAAATGCCTCTCACCCAGGGCAAGAATCTTCTCTTTACCATCACAATTAAGCTTCTGCCTTCACACTTCTAATGATAAGAAACTCCCGAGGCCACATAATCCACTTTCTGTCCTGGCTAGATTAGGAAAATCTTCCTAAATTTATACAAGCATTTATTAAGCACTCAGTATACATAATTTAATTGAACTAATTTCATAGAGCTAGACCTAGAAGTGAACGTTCTCTAGTCCCCTAACCTCCCCATTTTACAGAGGCCCAGAGAAATTCGGTGACATGCTTGTACAACTACTAAGTGTCTGCGGCAGGATTTGAACCTAGAACTTTATAAGTCAGTGTGGTATAGTGGCTAGATACCTGGCCTTGGAGTCAGGAATACCTGAATTCAAGCACATACTGGCTTTGTGGCCCTGGGCAGTTACTTAACTTCTCAGGTGCCCAGGTAATGAGCTAGGAGAAGAGGCTGATTCCTGTTGGTAGAGGCAATTTTCTCTAGGAGCTCCCTTTCTCAATGAAATGACAGGTTCAGTTTAAAAACAAAAATGCCTCCCTGCCTCCTTCCCAAGCTTTATGAAGTTCAAGTGAGATCATGGATGTGAAACGCCTTCAAGACCACAATAATAACTTTCATAATTCCCACTTTTACTTTTTTTTCAATTAGCAAGCATTTATTTTCTTTCCTTCCAACCACTACACTACCTTCGCCCTCCTTCCACTCCTTTGGAAAAGTAAAACAAAGCCCTTGCAACAAATTTAAATAATCAGGCAAAACAAATTCTTGTATTTCTTGCAAATAGCACTTTGAGTTTTATGAAGCATGGTTTTCATGGGGCTTTTAAGGACCCTCGTTTCTAGCTCAGGAAATTATGCCTCAGTTCTGTGAAGTGATGATAGCTCAGCCTACCAGCTCTGCTGGGGAGTGATGGGGCCAAGTCTGGGGGAGCCCTGCCCAGTACGTTAAGCTGTTTTTGGATGTCACTATGCCAAGTGCTGTACCACATGCTGCTCATCCATGACATGACTTACCGTTCGACTGTACGGACCAAAATTTCCTTCCCTGTTTTCCACTCTTCTCTATGTATTATAATCTCCCTATTATATTCCAGTAATTTAGCATTTATATTTTATAGTAGTTATACTAAAACTTGAGGATGGGGCTTGTTTCTTTTTTGTCTATTTAGTACGCATTTAATGAAAGCCTGTTCATTTGTTCATTTATCCATTCATTTACCTTGTCCTCTATCTCAATGGTCCCTGCCCTCCTTGTGGGTCTGGTTTCGATCCTCTGCTTGTCCCACTACATATGACAGGTTCATCACCTTTCCTATTAGCAGGGGCCATTCCACTCAGACACTGTTATCTCCCCGATGACAAGGAAATTACCTTTCAGTTATTACCAGTTGCTTTGTTCCAGTTAGAGCAGGTTCTTCCTGAGCAGAGACTGAGCAGGGGCTCCCCTTGGTCTATTATTAATTGCCAAATGAGTAGGTAATTGCTTTCCCATAAAGATGGCTTCAGGTTATTCTTGGATTAGCCTTTTTTAAGCTTTTATTCCTTCCCACTGCTCTCCATCATGGGTCGTGGCAAAGAGAAGAAGAGGCAGCTCCTTAATTTCATTCATTTACAACTTAGTGGAAGTGCCAGAGCACTGGGCTTTTCATTTGCTAAGCCGCCAGAACCAACCAGTAGCATTCATCATACAACATGTGACTTTGGGCCACACGAAGGCCATCTGTGTCACATTAATCAAGGAACCCAGTTTGTAACGAGAAGCCAGGGACAACATTAACCAATGTATAGTGCCCAGAAATATTTCACACAAACTTTATTGATTTTACTGTATTTTTAGAAAAAAGTCATCATTTCCAGCAAAAAGACTAATTAATAAATGCGTACAAAAATAAATAAATCTGATGGCAATGTAGTGGAAAGATCTGGACTTGGTACAGAAAGACCTGGGCCTTGGTACCATCTCTGCCAATCACTCATTCATTGTATGACTTGGGTCAAATTCCTTCCCTTCTTTGGGTCTCAGTTTCCTCAGACTAAATCTTACCCCAGAGTCAAAAATTCCAATGGCTCCCTCTTACCTTCAGGATAAAATATACTATCCTGTTGGGCATGAAAACCCTTCACAACCTGGCCCCTTTTTCTACTTTTCCAGTTTTCTTACACTTTTCTCCTTGGATTCTGTGATCTGGCTTCAATGACCCTGCCATTCCTCAAGTTACTTATATTATCCTGAACAAGTCACATTAACTCAGTGGACCTCAGTTTCCTCATCTGTAAAATAAGGAAGTTGGAGCAGATGAAAGGTCTCTTTCAGTTCTAATATTCTGTGAGTTTTAAAAACATGGCAAGAGTGAAGGAAGTCCAGGAGAGAGAATTTATCTCCCACTCCCAAGCCTTGGGAACTTAGAAGAAGATTGACCTTGGAGAGACCTTAGTAGAGAGAATAGTTGACTTTAGCTATGGAGATGGAGTCCTTATCTGGATATCCATAGGCCCTGGGCTAAAGGTTTACATTGACCAATAGGATCATAGGATTATATAGAGTATGGAAGTTTGGAAGGTGTCTTGGACAATGCTTTGTACGTAGTGAGATCTAGACACATACTTATTGAATTAAATTAAAATGGCGTGCTCAAAGTTGTGCATAAGGCAGATAACTCGGCCAGAATGTGTGGGATAAACTGCAGTAAGGAGGACCTACTAGAACCTGAAAGACTAGCACAGAAATAAGAAATGATGGAGGCCTGAACTAAGGTGATTTATGAATGCAGAAAAGAAGATAAGAGAGATGATCTGAAGGTAGGACTGACAATTTACTGAACTCTGTTTTCTTTTGAGAGCCAGGCTGCTTTATCTAAACTTTTTATTTCCCTTGGAATGGAACAGAAGGCATTGCATATAGTAGGAACTTAATATATGTTACTGGCCTCTTCACACTAGGGATTTCCCAAAAAGTCTTGTATCAGCCTGTGGTCCAGACCACCTGCTGACCCCTTGACTCCTGAGACCTCCCAGGAACCCCCCATCACTTCAGGATCTAAGTTCCCCATTTCTGGCCTTTGCCTTTTCCCCTGGGCCTTCTTCAGGTCTCTGGAGGCTTTTTTCAGATTGGACTCAACCTGAAATGCTCCCCAGTGACAGAAATTGGACCAAAAAGGGTCTTGAGAGATTATCCCTCATTTTACAAATAAGACACAGAGATGGAATGTGATTTGCCTAAGGTCCCACAGAGGGAACTTTGAAACTCAGAAGACCCATTTTACTATTTTCACATAGGTTTGTATTTTCAAGAGTATTTGTGCAACAAGATGGTGTAGTGGATAGAGTGCTGGACCTGGAGTCAGGAAGACTTATTTTCCTGAGTTCAGATCTGGCCTCAGACACTTCCTAGCAAGTCACTAACCCTGTTTGACTCAATTTTCTTATCTGTAAAACTAAGCTGGAGAAGGAAGTGGCAGACCACTCTAATATCTGCCAAGAAACCCAAATGGAATCAGGAAGAAAACAAGTATTTCTGAAGATAATCATCAGTACTGGATACTTTTCACAAGCACTAGGAGAAATGTCATTTTACCATTCATTTATTTTCTGGGGATATAAGGAAAGGCAAAAGCATACTCATTGCTCACAAGGAACTTACATTCTAAAGTGGGGAGAGCAGGCAAACAGGCAGGGACATAGCACCTATATCCCATGAGGTGATCTCAGAGGAAAGGCCTCAGCCTGGGGATGAGGGATGGGAGTGGTGGAGATGAGACAACCTTAGCCTGGGGATGAGGGATGGGAGTGGTGGAGATAAGACAGCCAGTAGAGGTGGGATAAACTGAAAGATGTGATTTGAGTAGAGTCTTAAAGGATGCTATGGAAGCCAGGCTAAGAGGCAGTGGAAGGAAGCCCACATTGCCTAAGACTGAAGCACCCAAAATCCCCTACCAAGAGAGGTGCTGCTTCCTAGCCTCCTTGAATTAACAGCTTAGCCAGAAAAGTTGTATCTTTAAAACTGGCCAGATTGAGACTGTTTAGCCTTCTGGCCTGGTCTTTTCCATTGTCTCCAGAAGGTGAAGATCACAGTTCATCCAAAGCATGGGCATTATAAACTAAACCAGGAAGAGAATAGTTTTCTCTCCTTATTTTCTCTCTCTCTCTCTTACCCTCACTCCTAGAAAGTGGCCTGTTGGTGTTTATCTTGTTTCATGATTTTTCTTTTTGGTGAAGATTCTGGAGTGGTTTGCATTTCCTTCTCCAGCTCATTTTATATATGAAGAATCTGAGGCAAACGGGGTTAAGTGAGTTGCTCGGGGTCACACAGCTGATAAGTGTCTGAGGTCAAATTTGAACTCAGGTCTTCCTGACTCTGGGCCCAGAGGTCTAACCTCTGTACAACCTAACTGCCTGAGGTGCTCCTGTTATCCCCATTTTAAGGATGAGGAAACTGAGGCAAATAGAGGTTAAATGGCTTGCTCAGAGTCACACAGCTGGTGTTTGAGGCAGAATTAGAATTGAGATCTTCTTGATTCCAGACTCAGAGGTCTAATCTCTGCACAACCCATCTCCATCTGTTTCTAGGGCTGTTAGAAAGAAAGAACTCCCTGTGTGGAAACTCTCTCTGGTAATGTATCTATACCTTCTCATCCACTTATAGTATTAAAGCATGTTCTAGGGGCACTGAGACAGAAGTCTTGCTCAGGGTCATATACGTAGCATATATAGAAGGTAGTACTTGAATCCAGGTCCTACCTGGACCTGGGCCTGGTCACTGCCTCCAACTACCTGATGGAGCCTCTGGTTTGATGGCCCTACCTTTCCCTCCTCCACACCTTCTGATTGGGGGATTGATGGTTAATGCACATGCATGCTTTCCATGGGTTAAGAGCGTAGAGTAGGACTTGGAAGGACATTGCTGGAGGGTGGACTTGTACCAGTGAGATCATGGATCCCCCCTAAATAGTAGTTTAAGGAAAGCCTGGGTTTTAAAAACATTTTTTTAAGCAAGGAGAGATTTAGGGAATTGTTTCCATCCAGTATTTATGAGACAGCCTCTTTCTCTAGCTCCTCTTGACAGAGCTATTGATATCACATCCAAACTCAATTTAAGAGAATCTGAAGTGTTTCCTGTTGGGTGTCATTAGACAGCTTCTGTTTGATGTGATTTAAAATTTTCCCTATTTCATCATCATGATGGACAAGTCAATTTTCTCTTTATCTGTAGGTTGGGCTTTTTTTTCCTTTTTCTTTCTGAAGTCCTCAAGGCTCTTCTCAAATCTAATAAGGTGAAGTTTTCATCCTCCCAAAGAGACTTGGCTTAGTTGGAAGGGAAAAAAAAATCAACAGCTGAATTCAGTAAAAATTCTTGGTAATTCTGAAAACCCTCAGATACATCTGGTCAAGCAAGTGGTTTCTATCTGGTGTAAGGGCATATTCCAGCTCTGGCAATACATAATGATGGATTTTGCTGTTTGTGCCTATTTATTGTTTTTTTGTTTTGTTTTGTTTTGTTTTTTACCAAAATTAACCTTTAGGCTTCCTTCAGACCAAGAACTTTTTGGTGGTTTTTTTTTGGTCTTTTTCTCTCTCTTCTTAGCATAGTGTCAGATGTTAAATAGAACTGTTCAATGAATGAATGAAAGCATAGGTGAACATAGCATGATGGGGATGGGAGAAGAAACACAGTATAAGTGTAGAGTATAAGTTTACACTTTGTAAACACAAGGTAAGTTTCAGAGTAAAGTAAATAAAAATTCTGCATGTTTCAAAATTTTATCAAAATAATATTTCAAACTGCTTTTAATGAAATAAGAACCAACTGTTGTTAATGAAAGCACTAAGATATGTGGGGGGAGCATTGGGTTATGACTTAGGAACCAGGTTCAAGCTCTGGTTCATTAGTGGGAGCTTGGGCAAGTCAACCTCTCCGCCTCTCATATTCTCCATCAGGTTTTGACCATGGATTAATTTTAACCCATTGATTCAGGCATCATGTTAAGGCTTGGTGGTAGGGAGCAGAACTGTGATGTCATTGATATAGGAAACTTTCCTGGGGAAGGAAGTTTCCTCTGTCGATGTAGGCCAAATCCATCCTCTCTGCAGTTTCTGGTTTTGCAGAGTAACCCTGAGTCACTGACAGGTTAAGTGACTTGTTAGGGGTACAGAACTTATAAGAGGTGACACTTTTTCTGGCACTTCCTGGCACCATGGTGGGCTCTCTATTCCATTATGCAAGACAGCCCCCATTCCAAAGTTAGCAAATCTACCTATCCATCCATTCATTCAACCATCTATTCATCTATCATCTATCTATCTATCTATCTATCTATCTATCTATCTATCTATCTATCTATCTATCTACCTATCTTCTGTGCATCCATCTATCCATCCATCCATTTATCTATCATCTATCTATATCTATATATCTATCTATCATCTATCTATATTTACATCTTTATCTGTATCTATATAAAAGCTAACCAAACAAGTGCCCTTCAAACTTCTGGTCAAGTCTAATTGCTTTAGAATGTCATAGTTCTGAGCCAGATACAGCCGACTAGACATCTTCCATTTGGCCTAAAACCTTAAAGATATTATGAATATGAAACTCAAGAAGAAACCCCCTATCTTTTACTCCCAATCATGGCAGTGTTTTCTGGATACCTCCTATGAGAATCAAAAGCTATTATTCTAGACTCTAGGACTGGGTGATTTTTTTCACCCCGGGATACACGGAATTCCCTTTGAGATAAAATAACGCACAGCCATCATCACCACAGGCCTTCCGCTGCCCTTTAATAGCATCCCTTGGTCTGCTCAGACCACTTTTTGTACTTGGCAGATTCTAAGCTTTGGATGGTGATAACTGACGGGGAGATGCTGTTTCTATTAGTGCTTCCCATATCGCTTTATCTGTAGATTCCTACTCTTTGCTCCTCTAGGGCAGTGACTGTCATTTTTCATCTTTGGATTCCCAGCTTTGAGCACATAGTAGATGATAATTAATTCCTCTTGAATTGAAAATGTAACTGAAGGGGAAAGTCTCTGGAGAGATAATTCATCAATGTTTAAGAGGGAGGGGGTAGTTATTATTGGCATTTCTTCATTCATTTTACCTCCTTAATTGGATGTGTTTAAAAGATTAATGCCAGGCCCAACACGAATACATTCAAGTAGAAAGGGCAACCAATATTTAGCCGATTGTCTGCATGACATCGAGACTTTATCCCCAGCTCCCCCAAGTGTCCAGCAGTCAAGGCATCCGGGTGAGGGAATGCCTTTTCCCCTGAGAAATATGTAGACTTCACTGAAGACTGGTATTTTGCTAAAGAGGAGGTAAGTTTTGACTTCAAGTCTACTTCTAGTACTTCTCCAACTAGCTTGCACTAGACCTGGAGTCAGGAAGACTGGAGTTCAAATCTGCCTTCAGATACTTACTAGCTGTGTGACCTTGGATAAATCACTTAGTTACTCTCTGCCTCAGTTTCTTCTTCTGAAGAATAGGGGTAAAAATATCGCCTCTTCCCAGGGTGGTTGTGATGATAAAATAATATTTCTAAAGCACTTTGCAAATCTGAAATCATAATAACAAATCTTAAACAAATAAAACTAAACTAAATGAAAATTAATAAAAACCTTAAAGCATATTAATAAATGATAATTATTGTGATCTAGACCTGGGTGGGGAACTTGTGGTCTTTGGGTGTGCCCTGTTGACTGAGTCCAAGTTTTATAGAACAAATCCTTTCATTAAGGGGATTGGTCTGTGAAGTTTGGATTCAGTCAAAGACCTACTCTTCAAGACCTAGAGGGCCAGATGTGGCCTCGAGGTCACAGGTTCCCCACCCTCGATAGACAAACAAAAATATTCTCCTCTCCGTTACTTAAGGAAAAGCTTTTTTTTTTCCCAAAGAGGTTCTTTGGTACAGTATAGTATATAATACATATATATTCTATTTATGATAATTATAATTATGTATAATTATGTAATATATTATACATAATAAATAATGAATATATAATATATGCATATATTACATACATAACATATAATAAATATATATGATTATTCTGTTTATACCAATTATAATTACAGTATATAATATAATAATAGTACGGCATAATAATAGTAGTAGTATAGTAGATATAATAATGATAACAGTTGTCATTTATAGAGTTTCTTGTTCGGTTGTGTCCAATTCTTGATGATGCCGTGACCCATAGTAGGTCAATACTGTCCATGGGGTTTTCTTGGTAAAGATGCCAGAGTAGTTTACCATTTCCTTCTCCAGTGGATTAAGGCAAGCAAAGGTTAAGGGTCTTGCTCAGGGTCACACGGCAGGCAGATTTGAACTCAGGTCTTCCTTGTTCCAGGCCCAGGAGACTGTCCAGTAAGCCACCTATGCCTCTTACAGACTGCTAAGCAAATTGCTATATGTGCATTAGCTTACTTCATCCTCAGTAGTAACTCCATGGTATCAGTGCTGTCATTACAAATGAGAATTAAGTGATTTGCTTGCATCACACAAGTAGTAAATGCCTAAAAAGTCATTTGAAGGTGATTTTCCTGATTCCAAGGGAAATGCTCTATCTGTTGCCAGCGCTGCCTCAGGGTAGTCGAAAGAATAGTCACCATGAAGTCAAGGCTACTCCACTTATTGGCCTTCTGCTTTGGGGCAACCATGTTTCCATTAACAAACTTCTGTTGCTTATTTAAATACTTGCTCATCACTTCCATTTCTGACTCTCAGTTTTCTTTTCTCTAAAATAGGGTTGTTATGAGGAAAATGGGTGACTAGGTGGTGCAGTGGAGACTGCACTGGACCTGGAGTCAGGAAGGCTCATCTCCCTGAGTTCAATTCCTGCCTCAGACACTTACTAGCTGTGTGACCCTGGGCAAGTCATTCAACTTGTTTTCCTCAGTTTCTGCATCTGTGAAATGAACTGGAGAAGGACCTCAAATGGGGAAACAAAGAGATGGATACAGCTAAAGGGACTGAACAAAATGAGGAAAGGCATTATAACTTGTAGAGAACTTTAGAACTATGAATTGTTCACTAGGATTAGACTGTTCAAGAAGTAGATTCTGCTCAGTTGTACTTACGTAAAAGAAGCAAAAGTGACGAGAGACCTACTAAAAGCTTCAACCTCTAAGAAGGTTTGGGAATAAGAATGAGTGAGGCATCCATTGTTCTGTGGATTTACTGGTGATTAACAGTCTAATGATAAGATTATGCAAGTAAAAGGGAATTAAAAATGTATATTACCAAAATGACTTTTTTTACCCTCTGTACATATTATTTCAAATTGGCAAGATTCTTCAAACCACACAAGCTTCACTAGAATGAACAGTGGATTAAAACATTTAAACATGCTAGGATCCAATCAATCAATATGTGTGAGGCATGGTGCCAAGAGTGAGAATACAAGCAAAGAGGTCATTGCTGAGATGTCTTATTAGGAGGTGACATTACACAAATTTATTTCAGAAGCCTGGGGTTTACATTATTTTTTTCCCCTTTTCCCCACTGCTAATAAGGTATGGAACACCATGGATTTGGAATTAGGAAGACCTGGGGTGCAGATCTGCCTCTGACATTATCTGGGGACCTTCCAGCAGGCATTTCCTTTCTCTAAATCTCAGGTTCCTTATCTATGAAATGGGGAGAATGTTTTTTATTGCTTCTCAATGGTGCTTTTGAAGGTCAGACATGGCAGGTAGGGAAGACAAAAACCACTGATCTCAGGTGCAGAAGCTTTGGCTCCAACAAAGAGGGATGATGATGTGCTAACACAGCTTTCCTCAGAGTGTCATAGAAAGGTAATCTCTGTTCATATGTGATCATTTATGACTGCAGATGTACCTGGGCTCATGCTGTATATTATACGTATTTTTCAAGTCAGAATTTGGGTTGCTATCAGAACGGTTGCACGATGTGATGTTAGCAGTACTGAGGCTTCAGAAATAGTTAATTTTCATTTAATAGTGTGCATACTATGTCCATGTGGCTTCACACAATAGGCTTAAATGCTTATTGATCCTTTGAACTGCACAAAATAAATAGACAATATTTTCATGTGAATATATGTGCATGTATGTCTATATCGTAAGTTTATAGATTCTGGTTTTATGTCAAGAATCAATAAATACATCCCTGCCCAAGTGGAAACTTACCTAGTTTTATCACTAACAAGCTATGTCATTTTTGGCCAGTCACATTTCTCCACCTATAAAATTGGGGAGTCAGACGAGGCACTAAGGTCTCCTCTAGTTCCAAAAGTTCAACGAACTTAACACAGATTGCGGCATCTGACTTGTGAAATCTCTGTCCACTTTTCTAATTCATCAAATTGCATGAACACAGCTAAGTGGTTTCCAAAATGTTCACATCATCTGTAAAATGAGTTTGGTTGGCTTCCATGATTTGTAATGTGCTCTCCCCCCACCCCTTCCCTAGTTATAAATCCTATTATCCTTGGTTATAGTCAAGAAATCTTTCCTGGTCCTCTTTAATCTTAGTACTTACTTTTGAGATTATCTACAATTTATTCTTTACACATCTTGCCTGTAACACAGGTGTTCGGATGTTGTTTCCTCTCCTTGTCCCTCCTCCCTTCTCCTCCCTCCCCCAATAGCATGAGAACTCTGTGAAAGCAGGTAGAACCTTTTGTCTTTTTTTTGTTTTTGCATCCGCAGTGCTTAACACATAGTAAATGCTAGTTGGCTGACTGACTGACACTAGATAGAGGTTTTGGTTTTACCTATCACATTTAAAAATCAACATTCTTGGGTGGAGTAAATTTGATTTTTCCTAGCCTTTGTTTCAGTCTCTGTAGGGGACTTTTTTACATCCCCCATGTCTATAATGTGTTTCCTCTTTATCTCCATCTTTGGAGTCCTTTATTTCAAGACAGTTCAAGTTCATGTCCTTACAGAAGGCTTCTCTGTATCCCATCAGCTGCTAACAGTTTTTTCCCCTCTTGAAAATACTTTCTATTATTTTGTGTAAATCTGGTCATTATTTATCAGTGCATCTATGTTTCCCAAATAGCTGAACTGAGCCAAAATCATAATCCTTGTAATTTCAACCCTTTGTTTCAATCTTTTGTTCTAATGTATAGAAACACAACGTAAATTTAAGCCCCCTTCTACCACTTCAAGTATTATCCTCCTTATCTTTTCTTCCAATCATATCCTTTCGGTATCTTCTTTTCTCTAGGCTAATCATCTCCAGTTCCTTTAACGGATGTCATAAGTCACTATTTCTTGTCCTCTCTTTATCATGGATTCTCTCCTCTAGGTTTGCCAAACTGTGGCAAGGGATTTGGGGGGAGATTTTGCCAAGTCTTTCCAAAAGGCAGTTTTCTGAATTGGCTGTTCCAGATGTGATCTCATGAGGCAGAAGGCAGCTGGATTACTGCCTGCCTCCCGAGACTTTTGTTCATATAGCTAAACCCCAATTAACCTTTTTCTTTGGACTGCTCCTTGCCAAATGAGAATAATTTTATCTGAGAAAGTGCTTAAGTGATTTGCCTAAGGTCACAGCTGGAGTGAGGATCAAGTGAGATTATAGATATGAGATAGTAAATACTTGATATGAAATTGTACTTTAGAAAGGGTGAAACGCCATACCATTTATAAGATATTATTAGTCTATGAATGAAAATAGGTTTAAATGTTTTGCTTTTGTTCTAGGGCAACTACCATCTGATCAAAAGCTTGCTAGTATTGTATTTGGGTCAAAATAATGGATGTTTCAAGTTCCTTTGCTTTAAAGATTATTACTGGAGCCAGCACTGCAAGATAACTTTGGTGAATGGTGGAGAGGAGATAAATGGGAATGAAAGGAAATTCCTTATCAAACCAGTTAGCCCTTTCCTACTCCCTGGCAGAAGTCCTGCAGCGACCAGGGAAACTAGGATAGAAATTAGAGACCTCAAATGAACAGCATGTTAAGTCTTATTTTTTTTTCTCTTTAGTTCTCAGCATTTTGAGAAGGGGAATTGATTGAATTAAAAAGTCCAGTTCTGAGATTCTCTACAATGTACTTCTGCCACACAAGAGGAGTAGATCCAGCAGGGAGTTAGTTTCCTGTACAAATCTCATCCATCGATGGCCTCTGAGAGTAGAATGTGTCCAACTGAGCCTCGTCACAGACAAAGGGAGAGAAGAATGTGAACACCTTTTCAGCCCCTCTGAGATGCAGTTTCTGCTACCTTTGTTTCTGTCCAGTATAGAACTTAAATAAGACTCTAGTAATCAATTCAAGAAAGCAGTTCTCATGCTAATAGTAGGTATGGGGTGGTAGTTACAGGGCTCTAAAGTAACTTGATCTTTGAAATTATATTATCTCAATGAGGTCAAAGGTTAAGTTACTATTAACCACTTCTTATGTAAAAGAACTAAACACTCAATTTTAAAATATTATTTTTCTGCTGCTAATGGTGTAGCCAGGGCACAAATCACTCACTAACTTTAACTCCTCTAGGACTCAGTTTCCTCCTCTATAAAATGAGGGATCGAACATCCTATGTTCTATTGTGTCTCTTCCAGCTCTGGCATTCTAAGTTATTTTTAGCCCCGACAATCTATATCCTGAGATCCTTCTGTTCTGTTTCATTCAAGGTCCTTTTTAGCTCTGGCATTCTGTTTTCTATAGTTCCTTTTCAGCTCCAACATTCTAATTTTTGAAGGTCCCTTCTTATTTATAAATTTCTATGTTTGAAAGTTTCTTTCAACTCTCATATTCCATACATGTTCTAAGATCATTTTCAACTCTGACATTCAGTTTCTAAGGTCTGTTTTAACATTCTGTGTTCTTAAGTACATTCATTACATTCTGCTGTTCTAGGGACTTTTCTGGTTGCAGAGAATTCTAGGATTCTCTGAATCTAAAATTCGAAAGTAGAGATAGGACTTAGCACCTTAGTACCACTTAAAAAGAAGAGAGACAAAAGTTTTGTTTGGCTTTATTTTAATTAAATTGCTTAAAATATTTACACATTCAAGTTCATTGTGTTTTCATGGTGTGTTCGTGGGTGTTCATCCTAGAACTCAAGGTGGAGAAACTCATCAGTGATTTTGAAGTTCTTTTTTTATTATTATTATAATCACAATTTTCCCAGCTTTCTTCTTTCATGAGGAGGCAAACATACAACCGTGGTGTCATTTGGCTTTGATAGTGGAGTTGGGGTATCTATAGTAGATGTCTAAGCATCTATAAAGTATGTATCGGTATTTTTCTAGCTCCATGTACGTGAGTATATAGCATGACAGCACAAAGAAAATAACAGAAGATTTTTTCTTTTGTTTTTTAACAAGTTATTACAGTGGAAATTTCAGAAAAATCATTGAATCTTAAGGCTGCCAGGGATATGGAAGAGAAAATATGCAATTGACAAAGACAGAATGTCAGTTAAGGAGTATGAAGAGTCCATGTCTTCTCCTGTCAGTCTACAGAACCCAGTGAAGTCCTTCTAGGAAGAAGAAGAAAAAGAAACAAACCCAAAAATAGCCACTCTATATATCCTGCAGTCTGGGACATGGGTTCTAGCTTTCTACTCTGTCACCAACTAGCTTCCTGACCTTTTATAAGTCGTTGTGTCTCTCTCTAGGCCCTCATCTTTCAAACAGGATAATAATACCAGCTTTATTTATCTTAGACCAACTTTAAAAGAAAGGAAAATGTGCAAGACATGCAAAAGGAGACTTGGCATTCAAATCTTGACTCTGCTACTTTGTGACCTTGAGTCAGTCATTCCCTTTCCTGGGCCTCAGTTTCCCCATCTGAAAAATCCGTGTGTGTATATACCCGGTTATTTCTAATACCATCCCCCTCCGAGCCTCCATGATTGATCAGTAGCTAGAAATCTGATTGCCTTTTTCTATGTCAGTTTGAACAAAGTTAGACTTTCAAAAAAGTAGGTCCAGCATAGTATAACAGAAAAAGTCCAGGAACTGGAGTCAAAGGACATGAGGTTCAAATCTTGGATCTGTTAGCTAACTGTGTGAGCTTAGACCCTCATTCTTGGGGACCTTAGTTTCTTCTTCTGTAAAATGGAATGGGAAGAGATTGGACTAGAAGATTTTTAAGATTTCTTACAATTCTAAATCTCATGAACCTAAGATCATGTAACACTACCATTTAGGGTCTCTAGTAGCCTCTCATGACATTGAGGATGAATTTCAGGAAAGCTGGTGGAGATGGCCATTTTCCAGAATGATATCCATGGCAGGGGCTATGAAGACTTATGCTCTACATACTCAAAGCTTTGGAGGATTCTTTGTACTCTTCCCCTATCAGACTGTGCTTTGGAAGGGTACCTATATTTTGGAATGGAGGATGCCCCATAAGAGTGGCTTGCTGAATAAAGTCACATTGCTTCATGGTACAGGAGAAAGAATTATGGGTTTGGTTTCAAATCCTGGCTCCTTACAAGTTGTGTGGTTCTGAGGAATTCACCTAGGCCTCAGTTTCTTCAGCCAAAAACTAGGCTGGTGTGGATAGAATAGATGATCTTTGAGGGACATTTCCTGCTCTATCTTTATAGCCCTATGATTGGAACTCTGTATAATATATGGAAGAACTAACAAGTGATACAGGAGGACTTCTAGAGTATTTCAATTTGGATAAGCATTTTCTTGCTTGGTCTTCTCAAGGAAGGTTTGGTATTTTCCCCTTTGTTGGAGGATGGATGGAGCTTCAGCTCTAGAATCAGAAGACTGACAGTTCTAGTCTGATCATTTTCTAAATTACTCCCTGCTTTACCTTTCGGCTAACCTTTCAGGGCCCTAGGGAACTTTCTAAGTCCAGAGTTTGCAGAGCAATTGCTGATCTGTATCGGCAAAAGGAGTTTCCTCACCAGGAATCACCCATGCTACTGAAATCTCAGGTCCAGATTGATCACAAGTACTGAGTGACTTCTAAAGGAGGCCCCTTTTAGATCTAGAATAGTTAGTTTGTGAAGATGTAAAGTAAAATTCTCTCCTTCGTTTCTCCGTCCTGGTTTATGTGGCATCCTTCGAGGCTCTGCTAACATCCTACCTTCAGCAAAGCTTTCCTGGTACTACCCCCTGACTGCTAGTACCCTCCCAGGTCCATTATCCAAATCCATTCATTGTTTTCATACTCTCTGCTTATACATAGTTATTTGCGTGCTGTCTCCGTTAGATTTTGAGCTCCTTGAGAGCAGGGACTGTTTGCCTTTGTTTGTGTCTTCACAGCTTAAACACAGTGGTTGGCGTGTAGTCGGTGCTTAATGCCTCTTGACTTGACTGTCCCCATTTTCTTGTTGAGCTAGCGTCTCTAATTCTAGGCAACGGTGCTGTGTTGTCACATGATTTGTGCCTTCTTAACTGCCTGGGCTACTGAAGTTGAGCTCCGTCCACCCAGACACCAAACCGCTTCAGCCTCTTTTAGAGATGGCTTCCTTTAAAAGATCCACTGTCTTGCCTTATAGAAAAACTACTGGGAGGGGGTAGCATGGAGAAAGGGTGCCACCCTGTGGTTGCATTGAGGAAGAGCAGCCAGGAGAGCAGATTCTGTCCTGCGGTTTTAGTGGCCCCTGTAGGAAGAGGCTGGTCAGCCTTGGCTTTTAGAGAAAGAGTTGCAACCAGGTGAGGCCCAAAGAGGGTTGCCTTAGGCATTAGGAAGAACACCTTTAGAATCCCGAGAGAGAATATGTATGATGGCATGGAAAGAGAGCTAGACTTGTTCTCAAAAGAGACCTGCCTTGGCATCCCTGCTCAAACATTTACTAGCTGTGTGACCCTGGGTAAGACAATTAACCCCTCAAAGCCTCAGTTTCCTCTTTGGAAAATGGGATCCTTATGAATCTATACTGACTCTCTCACTGGGTGGTTGTGCAGAAGGTGCTTTGTAAACCTTAAAGCGCTATAGAAATGAGTTATTATTTATTATTATTATTGTCGTAATTATTTCATCTGCTGTTGCTTTGACAAATATAAGGGGCTGGGGAGGAGGGCGAAGCTCAAGCTTAGGCAGCCTGTGTGGCCCTACCATAAAAATAGAAAGTTAAAAAAAATACCCCAAAAGCTACTTAAAGAAGTATTTACATTATCTGACTTTTAAAAAGAGGAAAGGGGGAGGGTCATGGGGAAAGAAGGGGCTCCGGAGAACCTTAGTGGCCATGGCTGGTAGGGGTGGGGTGCTCTCTGGGGCTGCTTACATTGGATACTGAGTGGCTGTGCCTCGGAAGCAAAGCGTCTCCCCCACCTGGAGGGGTTCCCAGCTTCACCCATCCTTTAGGGCTACAGGACCTGGGGGAAGCACTTTGGAAACTTTCATAACAAATTGCTACAGACATGTGGGTGGTGGATAACAGGGAGATGTGTAGGGAAGGTAGCTCTTGACCTGGAGATAGGAGACCTGGCTTGAAGACTTAGCTCTGACACTTGATAGAAAGTCATATCCCTTCCTTGGTTTTCATTTTCCTCATCTGACATCTGGGAGTTGGACTAAGTTATCTCCTGAGGACCTAGTAAGCTCTAAATACTATGTTACTGGGGTGGGGTTTGGTTATTTGTTTGTTCAGTCATTTTAGTCCTGTTTGACTCTTCATAACCCCATTTGGGGTTTTCTTGGCAGAGACACTGGACCATTTCCTTCTCTAGCTCATTTTACAGATGAGGAAATTGAGGCAAACAGGATTAAGTGACTTGCCTAGGGTCATACAGCTAGTAAATATATGAGGCCAGATTTGAACTCATCTTCTTCACTGCAGGGTCAACACTCTGTCCACTGTGCTACCTAGCTGCCCTTTTGATACTAGGGGGGGTATAGTGAGAAAAAAAAGCAATGAACCTGAACTCCAGAGATTTGGGTTCAAGTCCTGATTCTGAATCTTACTAGCTATGAGAGCTTGAGCAAGTGATCTCTGTCTGAGCCCCAATTTTTCATCTATAAAATGAGGATACTCATATTCATGTTTTATTTCATGGGATTATTAGGAGATAAGTACTTCTGAAACTCAAAAGTATAGGATAAATGGGAATTGTTAGTGTTTGAACTTCTACCAGGGTTTATTTCCCTACTTGAGAGCAAGAAACCCCAGGAGTTTAAGGGAATTCACCATTTTAGAGTAGAGTTGATGAGGCAGAAGAAGCTGGGGGGGGGGAGGGGGGGAGAGGGAGGGTTGCAGGGTAGGGGGCGTTTCCTCTTAGGAACTCTGAGTGTCAAACTAGCAGGAAGGGATTTCATGACCCTTAGTGAGGCCTCTTTTTTTCTGCCACTAGACATTTCCAATTAGGTCTTTGAGACTACCTGCCAATGATAAGGGTCATTAGGCATCAAGGATATCAGAACAAATACACAAATATTGGGGGGAAGTGAACACCGGGAGAAGGGAGTCTGGGGAGTACCATGGTCTGCACATATGTATCTGCTCGCAAAGCTTGTGTTTGAGTTGGTCCAGGCTTGACATCCATCCAGTGAATATGAGGTGAGATGGGTCCTGTTTCAAATGGGGACCATCAGCAATGACCATTCTTCTGGTATATCCCTTTCCAACATCAGTTATAGCCATGATTGCCATTCTGTGACCTCCCCAGGGTGAGAATGGAGGGGGCAGGGAAGGGGAAACAAAACAAGACAGAGAAGAGTCTTCCGTGTTTGTATCCAACTGCAAACATCAGCTAACCAGATAGCTGTGCATCTCTCGAGAGTTGATGCTCAGAACCACGCCTGAGTGATTACCTAGGAAGACACAAAATATGTCACAGATACGTGGGTTAGCATGCTCATTTCAGCAGGGCCAACCCTAGGGGTGACACATAGAGACAGTGGTATTAGCAAACAAGTTCAGGTGAATGTGGACTGGCTACGTGGTTGTACCTACTGTGTTCTTGGGCTTGGGGGGAGGGTACTTAAAGACTGTAGTGAATCTTCGATGGGTCCCTAATGTTCCTATTCCAGTGACTGCCTAAGATGGCTCTTGGTGCCTTTAAAAGTGTGATAGTCTCTCAAAGGGAGCAGGTGAGGGGAAGAGTGGGACGGGAAGCCTCCGTCCAACATGCCACTGACCTGTGACTGGGCAGTGACTGTCATCGGCAATAAGGGGATTCGGTGGCTGCTCAAGCTTCCCCCTCTCTCAGAAGAGGTCACTGCAAGGCAAGGGCGTGGAGAGGTCCCAAGGTGGGGGGTGGCGAGAAAGAAAGCAACATAACATATATAGAAAATAGAATGAATGACTGGGTGAATCTGGAAGACTGGTGCTGTGAAGAGTCCAAAGTTACAAGAGGAAAGAGAACAACAGAAAACTTGTCGAACAAGTCTGCCATTTTCTAGCTTGGGCAAGTTTTGTAAAGTCAGGAAGGTGGAGTAGGATCTTAACTGTCTCTCCCAGCTCGAAAATTCTATGATCTGAAGAATTTAAGTTCTTTCTGATCCAAAGAATTTAAGTTCTAGAGGAAAATAACTATGAGGAGGTTAGGTGATTATTCCCCCTCTCCCACCATCTGTGTAGTCTTGGACATGACACTGAACTTGGAGTCTCACCTGTACATTTGTAAAATGAGGATAATAAGGTCTTTCTTGCTTGAAGGCAGGATCAGATGGCTTCATAGAATCACAGAGTTTCAGAGTTGTAAGAGACCTTAGTCCCCATTTAATCCCCCAAAGAATCTACCCTACTACATAGTAGAGAAGTTGACCTCTTCTTGGAGATCTTCAACCTAACTACCCTCTGAGGTAACACTTGTCTTGAGGCCCCTTCCAGTTCTAAGATCTAGGATTCTTTCTCTAATTTTTTGGTCAGTGGGAATTTTCTTGGCCAAGAGACCTGACATAGCTCATCACCTTAGATAAGTCAACATTGTATCAGGAACTCCACCAGTTCCTTCCATCTTCCTAGCTCCAGACTAAAGGGTCTGTCTTCCCATATGCAAGGAATGGAGTATACAGAGATGCTCCAGATCATAACAACCAAAAAAGAAAGAGAATGAAAAAAGGAGTGAGATTCTGGAGGTCAGGTGGACTTCTTAAGAGTCAAAGTGGCTACTGAAGCTCAGAGTATCAAAAATGAGGTAGGAGGGACTGTTCTTTGACCCCTACTTTGTCATGGTCTGTGTCAAAATCCTTTAAGCTCTAAGTATTAGGGCCACTTTAGGAAAACTCTTAGAAATAGGCTATTGTGGGGCCCCAAGCATGGGGCCTCTCCCCACATACAAAGTTGTTATAAGGAGAAGGGGCTTGGTCAATATTGGTAGAGATGGGCAATTAATTAGAGGTAAAATACTCTTCTTTAGCTTCTTCCAGATCCAATATGTGGGAACCACACTGGACAGTGGAAGGAAACTTGGATTTCTCTGGGAGCCAGAAGTCAGAATTCTAGTCCTTGCTTGGCTACCAAGTCACTTTGTGACCTTGAACCCATTGCTTTTCTCTGCAGGACTTCTGCTTTTCTGTAAAGTAAGGGAATTAGATTGGATCTTAATGGTCCCTTTCAGCTTTCCTGTGACTGGAAGAGGGCTAGCAGGGATCTCAGAACATAAAGTTTTAGAATAAAGGCAATAGAATATGTGTTTTGTTTTAGTTTGGTTTTAACTTGGACTTGGGGTTAGATTTCATGGGGTCTGTAAACTTAGATGAAAACAAAATTTGATCTTTATTTTAATATAATTGGTTCCTTTGAAATTCTATATATGTTATGCTTTTGAAAACCTTCTGAGAAAGGATCAATAGATTTTACCAGACAAATGAAGGGGTCCATGACACCAAAAATGGGTAAGAACCCCTATTATAGAAGGCTACATATATTAGAACAAAAAATGTTGGGACTGAGAAGCCCCTAGACCACGCAGATTGCTATAGCTGTTAGGGCCATTAGAATAATACTTCACTTTCATATAGAGTTTCAAGGCTTATGAAGTATTTTCTTCATCATAACCCTGTGAGGTAGGTAGTATAAATGTTGTATCCCCTTATTTTGAGTGAGAAATCTGAAGCATAGGCAGGTTCAGCGACTTATCCAAAGTCATACAGCCAGTACGTGGCAGAATCCAGGGTCAAATCCAAACCTTCTGGCTCCCAGTTCAATGTTCTTCCCTTTACACCCGACTGCCCAGCTGCCCTTGCCAACAGTCATGTCCAATACATGAATACTTAAAGGGAAGAATGAATCTTTAAGGGTCATTTGGTGGGGAAATCAACAAATGGTCTGTGGGACCAGTATTTCAATTGATTCATTTCCATATAATGAATTCAACAGAATTCAACTTGGAGTTCTTTGGAATTTCAATTTTTTGGAAATTCTTTGGAAATTCAATTCTTTGAAGGAAGGATTAGACACATGAAAAAGGACATGAGGAAATAGCCCCTCTCCCATTTTTATGGCGAATGGAGTTTTCATCAGAATTTCTAAGAATCAGTTTCCTCATTTATAAAGTGAGGGGATCATGAATTTATAAGGCCTCCCCTTTTCCCTCTAAATCTTGGGATTTAGGATCTTTGTAGGAAGTTTTCCAGGAAGAACAAGACAATTGGTATCTGCTTTGTTGTTACGGTTCAAGAAACGAGTTTGGTATAGTGTAAAGAGCACTGGCCTAGGAATCAGAAACCTAAATTCCAGTCATTTCCCTTGTTATTAGTTGTGTCACCTACTTGGGGCGAGCCATTTAACTGTATTGAGCCCCAATTTTCTTCTCTGTTAAATAGGGCCATCAAACTAAATGTTTCTTCATCCTCACTTGGGTCCTCAATCTCCTCATTGTAAATGGGAGTAAGACTTGCTCTTTTCTCACAGGGCTGCCATGAAGCTCCAATGAAGTAAGGTGTGTAAACTGCATCTGAAATGGAAACTGTGATTTACTGATGTTGAGCTCTTAGGTCTTGTGCATGGGTGCCTTTCAGGAAATTCCTATGTCTACACATTTGGCAGAAATGTAGCAAATTCTGTTATCAATAGAAACACAAAAGCTTAGAATTTCAAGGTACTTCAGATGTTGTTTGATTCTTCCCCAACATGAAATCGGATAGAATGGGAATTCCTCTAGGGCAGAGGCTCATTGAGTAATGGATAACAAGTGGTTCACCAGCCTTCACTTGAACACCTTTCATGATGTGATGCTGTGAAGTAGAAAGAGCCCTGGATTTGAAGATCTGCTTCTGCTACTTTTAATCCATAGGTCAAGACCTTTCCTAATCTACAATCCTTGGTTTTATTATCTGTACAATAGGTAGGCTGAGCCAGATGATTTCTAAGGTCCCTTCCATAGCTAAATCCTGAGGTCTTTAAAATGTCTACTTGCCAAAACAGTCACAAGATTCTCTGCTGGCAGATATGTTTTTGTCTCCTTCTCATGGTCCTGCTATTGTCACATGACTCTCTTTGCTTCCCATGTGTGGGGTTATTAGGTGTCTAAGGTGTCTTAAATCATGAAAGTGATTCCTTCTCCCTTCCCCTAGCAAAAATGGTCAAGGGTCAACATGTTCCATTAATATCAACCTCTAGCAGCTGAGTAAAAGGTGGAGGAAGGATTAAATGTAGGAAAAGGTGCTTGGTTCCTCCCCCCCCAAGAGAGTTGTTAAAGGGAAAAAAAATTATTTTGTACTCAGCAAAAGGTGAATAAAGGAAGGTGAAGTTACCTCTGGTGTTACCTAGGGTTTGGGAATCCACATCATCATCTATAAACTCCTCACCCTGGATGATGTTCTGTGTGTCCTCGCTGTGGTTGACTGGGCTAGTCATCTCTTGTTCCTTTTCGTTGTGCATCTGGGCATAGACAGTTCTGCCAGGTAGTTTCCTGAGGTAGAGAAGAAAGTGATCTAGAAATATGTGTCATTGACATATGTCAAGCATTCTGTAAAGTGTTTTCTTTTTTTTTCCTTTTCATATTTATTTTTCTTTAAAAATCCAGAATGAACCACAAGAACAATTATAAAGGGAGGAGGTACCCAAAGCAAAAGTTAAAAGGTGGGTAAGTTGAAGGGTCTCATTAACCATCTTGTTTCAAGATAAAACAAAGTGCACCCATCTCTTTCAAGCTAGTTTCTCCCTTCTCTGGCAACGTAGCTGGCCCTGCATGGGCTATGGATAAGGAGTCCATCAGTCACAGCTGATCAGTGCTTGGCTAACTAGAAGGACCTGTTCCTACTGACTCTTTTTAAGGATTATAGTCTCCCTACCCTCAATTTGGTGACATGGTTTTGTTTCACTCCTTGGAATCACAGTCACTACTACTGACATCAAGCTTTTATAATTATCAGTGAATCCCTCCTGCCCCATACATTCTGCTAGAAAATATAGACTAGGGGGTGAACATTTAGAACTTGCAGAATGCTTTCTAAACTTGAACTACACATCAATTATTATTGGTATTACTGAACTTTTAAAAACAGCAGTGATGTATTATTAACAGAGAGATTTCTCATCCCAAACTCATACATGACTTAATAAACAAGGGAGGTGCTATGCCATATTGTCTCCTTCTCGGTGGTGATGATGATGGGTAGGTAAGGATGGTGGTAGTGATGACCATGGCAATCTCAAGTAATGTCACCAAACTCCAATCTTAGCAAGTTCTCTGACCTGAAATGAATTTGGATCCCAGATCCCAGTGGTTCAAGAGAAGGAGGTAAAATGTTGTGAGGCTTTCTCCTTTGTTGGGGTATATTAAATATAGCATGGCCAGTAGGTAGCAGAGCAGTGGCTCTGGAGTCAGGAGGACCTGAGTTCAAATACAACTTCAGACACGTATTAGCTGTGTGACCCTGGGTCAGTCACTTAACCATGTTTGCCTCAGTTTCCTCATCTGTAAAATGAGCTGGAGAAGGAAATGGCAAACTGCTCCAGTATCTTTGCCAAGAAAATCACAAATGAGGTCACAAAGATGACTGAAATGACTGAACAACATGTAACAAGAACATTAAATTTAGCAATATATGAATGATACTAGTTTGTATAGCAATATAGAAGTAATAGCAGCTTACGTTTTTGTAGTACTTACAAAGCATTTTGCTTAGAATAACCTCACGAGTTGAGAAGGACAGCTATCACTATTTCCATTTAATGGATAGAGGCCCTAAGAGGTGAAATTATTTGTCCAGGGTTACACATCTAGTTAAATTTCAGAGCTTAGGAATGAAATGAGAGCTCTCTCCTGATACCAAGTCCTATGTCCTATTAAGTCCTCTTGAGATTGCCCATCACTCAGATGGCATCCACATGCAGATTAGTCTAGAAACATGAGCAAAAATATTATTAGTTGTATTTATAGTAGAAATAATGTTGGGTTGGATGTCAAAAGACCCAGGGTCTTCCTCGCCTCCATAATGCTTTCTTGTTACCATTTTGTCTTTTCCATCAAAATGTAAGCTAGTTGAAGGCAGGGAATGACTTGTTTTGTTATCACATTTGAATATAAACTCACTTTTACATAGTATACTGTTTGGTTTTGTTTTTCCATACCAACCTTGTGAGACTGATAAGTAGCATAAGTATTTTCCTCATTTTCAGATGAGAAAACTGAGAGTTTGCTATCAGGTAGAAAGTAGATAACTGGGTGAGTCACTTAACCCCTCAGTGTTCTGGTTCCCTTAGATGAAAAGTTGCAGAGAAGGTGTTAAGTTGTTTGGTAGATACCTACCCTATGCCCTGTGCATAGCAGGGTACCTGGAAGGGGTTGGACAAATCCTATTTGGTCATATACCTGCATCGCTAAACTTGCCTATTAAAGTAGTTACATTGTTATTTGTGTATACAGTGAATGCAATTTCCAGAAATGGTTTTTAAATCAAGGAATACTCTGCAGTTCACAAATTTTAAGAGTATTTCATAGGTATTCTGTGTAGATTAATATACAAGACAACCTTTTTTAATATTATTGGGGGAATAGGACAATGTAGCCGAGAGAGCTCCTTCTGTCCCCCATTCTTGTAACACTTCCTTCACCTTCTGTGTTTTCTGTATTCTAATTAACTATTTAATCTAAATCAATAAACTTAAATAGCGAAATCATCTAACATTCTAACATACATTCTTTTGAGCCAGTTCTTCCAACTTCCCAACTTTGAGAGGACCTCTCATTATGACTTTCTCATGTTTCACCTTTGCCGGTCTTTTTCTTAAACTTTGGTCTTTGGCAAACATCCGTTCTACCTCCTTTCCCTCTATCTCACAGGTGAGGAAATCATCGTAGGCTAAGAAATTTTTGGTCTATTCCAGAACACTTTTAGCACCTTGGAACATTAATCTTAGGATTTATTCACTAGTAGGAAAAAAAACTGATTCTTTGGGATCTTTCCTAAGCACTGCCATGCTAGGATTGAGCTGGCTCCTTTTTGTGAGTTCCAAATTGCAAAACAGTAGACTGAGTAAAAAAATTTTGTTTTTTGCTTTATTTTGAGAAGTAGTTAGACCAATACTCTGCAGTGTACCAAGAAACTGCTCTGTGATTGTGTATACTTCAGTGAAGTTAAATGAACTTTTTTCCCCCCACAGAAAAGTAAAAAAAAAAATCTCTAGAATACCTCTTCTAAGTTGGTCACATTTTTTTCTGCTGCTCTAACCTTCTGTGATTTTCTGTTGACGTATAGAATATAATACTCACTTCTTATTCTGACTCTCCACAGTTTGCCTACAATTCACCTTGGGGCAGCTAGGTGGTGCAGTGGATAGAACTCAGGAGGACCTGAGTTCAAATCTCACCTCAGACACTTGACACTCACTAGCTGTGTGACCTTGGGCAAGTCACTTAACCCCAATTGCCTCATCCTGGGTCAACTCCAGTCATTCTGATGAATATCTGGTCACTGGATTCAGATGGCTCTGGAGAAGAAGTGAGACTGATAACCTGCACGCCCCTCCCTTATTCAAAACAAAGTCAAGTGCGAGTCATGGCATCATTTCTCTGATGGTGTGGTCTTCTACGACAACGAAGGATGAACACACACACACACACACACACACACACACACACACATCTCAACTGGTTAGCCCAGGGCTTGGCTGCAAGCCAGTTCAGATTTATATCAACGCATCTGAAGATCACTGAGATTTAAAGAGCTGAGGTTCACATGGTGAAAGGATGAGATCAGAAAGCATTTCTTTGTACAAATCTTGTGTGTGCTTTGGGAGTTGATCCCCAGATATTTTACACATTTCTGTAGTTCTTTGGAATGAAATTTCCCTTTCCATTCTTGTTTTTTGTGTTTTGTTATTATTATATAGACAGGCTGTGGATTTTTGAAGATTTGTTTTACAGCCTGCAACTTTGCAGAAGGTATTGTTTCAATTAGTATCTTTCCTGATTCCCTAGGATTCTTCAAGTATACTATCATATCATCAGCAAATAGGGATCATTTTACCTCTTCCTTTCCTATCTTTATGATTTTAATTTCTTTCTTGTTGCTATCGCCAGCATTTCCAAAAACTATATCAAATATTAGTGGGGAGTCACCTCACTCTTCTCTCTCTTTTTAAGGAAAAGATTATACTATATCTCCTTTGCATATAATGTTTGCATTTGGTTTTAGATAGATCCTTTAGATTTTTTAAAAAACTACTTCCTATGTCTATACTGTGTAGGGTTCTTATCATAAAAGAGTGCTGTTCTCTGTTCAAGGCTTTTTCTGTATCTATTGAGATAGATATAGTCATGTGGTTTTGGATGATTTGGTTTTTAATATGCTTAATTATGTTGTCTTTCTAATATTAAACCATTCTTGCCCCCCCAGTATATATCCCACTAAGCAAATAATGAATGAGTTTTTGGATAAATTGCTGTAGTCTGACAGAATTTTGTTTAAAGATTTTTGAATCAATATTCATCAATGATATTGATCTACAGTTTTTCTTCTGTGTTGTATCTTTCTTTTGAATCTTTTACATATGAAGATTGTATTTGTTTCAAAAAGATTCTAGTGGGGTGCCTTCTTTCTAATTTTTTTAGAATAATTTGTGAAGTATGGGTACTAATTTTTCTTCAGAAGTTTGATAAAATTGCCTGTGAATCCATCAGGACCAGGAATTCTTTTCTTTGGTAGTCCTTTTCTTTTCTGAAATTGGGTTATTTAGATCTCTATCTGATCTAGGAGTTTGGGGATTTTCTACTTTTGACAGTATTTCCCTATTTCTTTTGTGTTCCCCACTTTGTTAGCATCTAACTGTGTATAATAGCTTCTTATTGCTCTATTTCTTCTCTTGTATTTCTTTTGTTGCGATATCATCTTTGTTCCTTTGCCCTCTTGCTTTTAATCAAATTAGCTAAAAGATTTGTTGATTTTATTAGTCTTTTCAAAGAACCAGCTTTTAATTTTATTTATCATTTTATGGGCTTTTGTTTCCAATTTATCTATTTTATATAATTTTTAATATCTCTCCTTTTACTTTAGGTTTATTTGTTGGTCTCCCAATATTTTAAAATGAATATTCAGTCCATTAATCCTCTCTTTTTCTATTTTGTTAATGTATGCTTATAGGGATATAACTTTTCCCCTGGAGACTGCTTTGGCTGCATCCCAGAAATTTTTATATGCTGCTTCATCATTATCATTTTCCTTCACATAATTATGATTTGTTCTTTGAATGATTCATTATTTAGGATTTCATTGTTAAATCTCCATATGGTCCCTGGACCCATGACTATTTTTATTGCATGATGGGCTGTAAAGGAGGTATTTACATTTCTGCCTTTTTACATTTGTTTAAAATATCTGTGTCTTATTAAATGGTCAATTTTTGCAAAAGTTCCATGTGGTGCTGAGAACTACGTATACGTTTGCAGCTCCATTTAGATGTCATAAGTCTTTTACCTCTAGTTTCCCCAGCAACTTATTCACCCCTATATATTTTTCCTTTATCTACCTTTCTGTTAGCAATATCCAAAACTGAGTGGGATGTTGGAGGCTGCTGGTATTATTGGGTTACTATTTCCTCCTGTATCTCAGTTTTAAAGTTTTTTTTTCTTTTTTACTGATATTGGTTTCCTGTCTATGGCTGCTTTCAACATTATATAGTTTCTTTATCTTTTTAAAAAATACTTTTCATTTTTGCTTTGTCAGATAGAATGATTGCAGTTAGGCTTTTTTTCTACTCACTTGATGCATAGTAAATTATTTTTCCATCCCCTCAATTTTATTTTGAGTATGTCTTTGTTTTTCAAATGTGTTTTTTGTAAGCAACATGGTTTTATTTTCTTATCCAATCAGTCACTTTCTCATTTTATTGGATTGTTTAATCCATTTACCTTTAAAGTTCTGATTATCTCCTCCCTCTGCTATAGATATAGTACTATGTCTCATTATTTTAGTTTAATCTTTTGAAAAGTGGTCCTATTCCCACTATCTCTCTTCTCCTCATGTCTGATGGCTCCTCCTCTTTGTTACTCCTTTCCCTTTGGAGTTTTGTTAGTCAATTTCTTTAATTTTTCCACTCTTTTTTTCCTCTATTAGTTAAGTCCCCCCCCACACTTTCTGTTCAACTTCAACTAGTCTTGTGCATTAGTTTTTTTAATTTCATTTTTTGTGTCTCTTCCCAGAGAAGATTTATTTTACTGTCATCATCATCTATCATCTCCTTCTGTTTCCTCTAGACCATCTTTCTCTGGTTCATGACTCCTCTAATTATCTGGCCCCTATCTAGTCTCTGTATTCCTGATTCAATCAAAACTCTGGAGGTATTCATTCTGGAATCTGCCCTCTAGTGGTAATTTATACCATTGCCTTGTAGAATCCACCCAGATGGGAACAGAGAAGATAGTGCTCTATGTTAGGATCCTCTTTCTCAAATCCCTGATTATGCAACCCACCACTGATCTATACCCTCCCCCTGCTTACTTTCATATTTGCTAGAACATCTCCTCTGTGGGTCCATGTCCCCTTTTCCCCAACCCCCCCAGAAACCAGTTGATGTCCGGAGTTCCAATTCTCCCCTTTCTGAGGGAGAATGTGTCTTTTCAAATAAATCCTCCAGATAACATCCAGCACAAGATCCCCATCTCTTTTCACTTATAGGAGTATTCCAGTGAAACCTCCTCCACCCACCAAAGCAAAATCTTCCTCCCTACTCTCTTTTCTATCTTTTCCTCTTCTTCATCCACTCCTCTACAGACTCCTCTCTTCCTGACAGATGACAAAAATCACTTTTCCATCACTGATAGCCTTTGATTTAACCTGGGCACATCACATCCTTCCCTCTATCCTCCTCCCTTTCATGAACACTTCACTTTGCAATGCATTTGCTTGTAGGTAGGATTTTCCAAGGTTCTCTCCACAATGCCCCAGACCTACCTCTTCACTCTTGCTTCCACCTGACTTCTGTTTTCACCTCTGCCTCCTTATATATATTTAAAAATAAGTCTCTTATTGGGCTCTCTGCTTTTATTCTTTTGCTGTTGTGGTCCTTGGCTGCTGCATTTTTTTCACTATACTTCTATTGTCTGGGGTGTTCAAGAAGCAAACAGTTTCTTCAGTTCTGGGTTTTTTTCTAAGAATTTTTCAAATTGCTTTTCTATTGAATGTCTTTCTTTTTTCCCCATTGATGTCTAAGCTCAGATTTTCAGGATAGGTCACCTTGGGCTGTATCCTAGGCTCAACTGCTCTTCAGAACGTATTGCATTCTCTCCTGCATTTTCTGATGGATGCAGAATAGGCTTGTCTTATACGAATTTCTGTTCCTGGTTGCTTGTAGAATTTGTTATTTCTGAATTAAAATTTTAAATCTAATCACTATATGTCTCAAAGTTTGCATGCTTGTTTTTTGTTTTTTTGTGGAGATGATCTATGAATTTTTAAAATTAGTGTTTCATTTTCTGAGTTTAGAAGTTCTTGGTAGGTTTTTTTTTTTTTTTTTTTTTTTTTTACTGTTATAGTGATCTTGTACTGTAGGGTTTTTTTGCATTATTGTATTTAGGTTTTATGAATTGCGTTCTTCTGGGAGATATATATAGTCCTTGGGTTGTCTGTATGCATCCTGTCACTGAGATCATTATGTTTTGCTTGTATACAGAATATATTTTTTAAAATGTTACTGTTTATTTCATTTCTCCTAGATTGTTCTTTACTTTTGTGTATTTGTATTCCCAATTCATTGTCCTTTCTTCTGTTTCTTTGGTGAGACTTGCTAGTGCACATTCCTTTTTTCTATTTTGCCTATTATTGTTATTTTGCTATGTAGGACACAAGTTCTGCTCTCAAAGCTCTCATTTCTCTTTCAAACCACTCAGGAACTGGGGGTCCCAGTTCTCAAATTCCACAGGATCAAATTCTACTTGTCTTATCAAGTGTTAGATCAATTTCCTTTGTTTTGCAGTATTTACTCAGGTCTCTAGCCTGAACTTGTTTACTCGTTCTGGAGGTTATATTGTTAATGTTTTCCCTGCTGATTTGTCTGCTTATGGTAAGATCTCTGGTAATTTCAACCTTTTTTCCTCCTTGTTTTTCCCTGTATGTCGATTTCTGAATCTCTCCCCTTTGAAGGTGGTTTCCTTGGGGGCTAGATTTCAAAGTATCTCAATTTCTTCCCATACTGGGCAATTTATGGCTCCCTGATCTGTGCCCTAAGTGATTTTTTTTTTTTTGGTGAGACAGAACTGACTCCAGCTAAATGCTGGACTCTTTTACTCAGACTTAGTGGAATGCTGCATAAGCTCTTTCCTGACCCCATCCTTAATTTCCTATTCCTCAACTCTCTGGCTCAATAGTTCAGAATGCTGCCACATTGATGCCTCTGTAGCAGGGGTGATTTTGTCATTTGGAGTTTGGTTTTCCAAGGCTCTGGGAGTAGAGAAGGGTGGGGTTGAGCTCTATTTCAAGCCTGGATTCATGTCCTTTACCTTTCCCTCTGTTCCTCTGGTCTCCTGAAGGAAAAAAAATGTGGCATAGAATTCTGCCATGATATTTGCCATCAAGACCCCAGCAAAATTAGCAGCATGAAGTCCAGATCTCCATAACACTGCAAAGAAGGGGGACTGTAATGAATGAATTTTATGGAAAACTTAAGGGTTGGATGGATGAAGTACAAGTCCAAGCTAAGAACTGTTCCCCTTGGATTGTGAGGGCTTTTGTCCCATTAGTCTGAAGGGCCCCTGAAAAGTCTGGCCTGGGGAGGGGGAGCTCCTTGGATTCCCCTTCAATTTCTCCCATACCAGATACTCCCTCTCTTCTATTTAGCATTCTTTTGATATTTCTCCCTTTGATTCTATTACCAGCCACTCCCATCAAGATCCTCCCTAGAGTCTATCTGTATTCACCCGAGGGTATGGGTCATTCCCATACTACCCCATCAAGACCATTACTAGTTGGCAGCACCTGGATTCTTCCCTCAGTCTTTTTCTGTATTGAAGGTCCATCTTGCTGCCATGAAGTCTCTCAGATTCAATTCAGCTCACACTCTGCCTAGCTGAGATTCTATCTGGCTCACTCGAGCGTTACAAATGTTGGGCTCCTTAAGAGTCAACCCAAGGTGGCAAATCTTTAATAAACTTTGTTTCTCTTTGGCTTTAAGAAGGCTTGAATTGAATTCATTGGAGCAGGACCCGGACTGTCAGTATTTTGGGGTCCCCAGCACTCTTGAACCTCAACAGAATCAGATAGTGCAGCCCTGATGCTAGTAGTGTGGTAGGCAGTGGAAGAGAGAGAGCTATATGAGCTCAGGACAGGCATCAGTTGTTTTAACCTTATTTTGGGTTCCATGTGTCCTATACCATGGAGACAACTGCAGCTACTGTATCTTTGGCATATAATTTCTGTTTTGAAGAAGTTTGAGAATTCATAAGGATCAGAGAAAATGTTTACTCCTCTATCTTATTGGTCAAGTGACCCAAAAGTCCCAATTTCTTCTTTCAGTAAAATGCATTTCTGTAAACTCTCTCTCTCTCTCTCTCTCTCTCTCTCTCTCTCTCTCTCTCTCTCTCTCTCTCTCTCTCTCTCTCTCTCTCCCCCTCCTCCTCTTCCTCTCCCTTTCCACCTCTCTCTCTCTCCCTTTCTCTCTCTCTCTGTCCCTCTCTCTCTCTCTCTCTCACTCTCTCTCTCTTTTTATTTCTCTCTCTCTCTCTGTCTCTGTTTCCGTCTCTCTGTCTCTCTCTCTGACTGTCTGTCTCTCTGTCTCTCTCTTTCCACAGTTTTCCTTTTTTTAACCAGTTCAGATGAGAATGAGGTTCGACGGTCAGCCACTCCTCCCTCCCCCTTCTTCCTTACCTATATGGATATGTACTTGTGCTCCCTGATTATGTTAGACAACTTGTCCTAACATTCCTTTCTCTTCCCACCTCCTTCCCATAGTACATTTCTCTCTCTGTCCTTTTCCATACATACACACACATATATCTAAAATTGTATGTTATATAAGTTGTGTATATATATAATTATACACTTTATAATTAGATATACATGTATTTACTTATTATTATACAATAAAAGTATATCATATTATATATATATATAAATTATATATTTACACATAATTTCCCAATATTTGAATTAAGAAGTTTACTCTTGTTTAATCCTTTTTCGTTGTTCAGTCATGTTTACCTTTTTATGTTTCTCCTCATTTCTATGTTTGACTTTAACAGTTTATACACAGTTCTAGTCTTTTTATCAGGAACACTTTGAAGCCCTCTATTTCATTAAAGATCCATTTCCCTTCCTGTAGTAATACTCAGTTTTGCTGGGTAAGTTATTTTGGGTTGTAACTTTATGTCATTTGTCTTCTGGAATATTGTATCGTACTCCTTTATATATCTGGCTAATTAATCATGTGCAATCCTGACTGAGGCTCCACATTATTTGAATGCTTTTTTTCCCCTGGATGCCTGCAGTATCTTTTTTCTTTGACCTGGAAAGTGGATCTTGACTATGATGTTCCTGGGCGTTTTCATTTTGTGATGTCTTTCAGGAGGTGCGACAATTAAAATCTTTCTATTTCTATTTTACTCTCTGGTTCTAAGAGATCTGCGCAGTTTTCTTTTATAATTTCTTAATTAGGATGAGTGGGCTCTTTCTTTTGATAATGGCATTGAGATAGTCCAGTAATTCTTTTTCTTGCCTCCTCAAACTGTTTTCTAGGTCAGTTGTTTCTGCTTTGAAATACCTTAAATAATTTTTTCTACTTTTTCAGTCTTTGGATTTTTGTTTTAACATTTCTCATTGCCTCAGGGAGTCATTGGTATCTATTTTGTCCATTATAATTTTCAGGGAATTTATTGCTTGGGCAAGATTTTGTGCGTCTTGTGCCAAACTGTTAATTCTCTTTCCAATTCTTTCTTCTATAGATCTAAATTCCCCCATTTCCCCTCAAGAACTCTCATTTCATTTCTAAAAATGCTTTTTAGCTTTAAAAAAACCCTTGCTTCATATCTTCTAGTTTAATTTTTGCCCAGGCTGTGTTTTAGTCTAAAGCTTTGCTTGTAGATGTTTTGGAATCATTTTCTTCTGGATTTGTGTCCTTAACTTCCCTTCCACCGTAATAACTCTTTATAGTGGAATTCCTTTTATTTATTTAATCATTCTTCCAAACTTCTTTCTGACTTCAGACTTTCTATTAGGGCTAAGCTCTGTGGCATTTTGGGAAGGAAGGTTTGGGCCAATTGAATGTTGTGTTATTCCAGGAACAGGCTGGAGATCTTCCAGATTTCAATGTTCCTAGATTGGTTTGATCCATGGCAAAATATGTTTGCCACCTCCTTGATGCAAACTCTGCAAGTTCCTAAACTGGGTTTGGGTCTGAGCAAGAGCAGACTGCTACTCAACTCAATCTGTATCACTCATTTAGAAAGCCTGGTTGTTTTGGAGTGGTATAATTGTAGATTCCCTTTAGGTCTAGGATTCCTACCTTGGTTATTCTTCTGCAGACTGGATTAGATGCTCCGTGCCTGGGCCACACCTCTGATACTGCTGACTTTTTAAACTTCCTCTTTCCCCCAAAATTGCCTAGGAATGCCACCAGAAATGACACCACTGAGTACATTCCACCCTAGATCTGTGACCGCAAAATGGGGAGAGGGTGGCAAAGTTACCAGTTGGCTTCCATTTCCATTGTAGTGCCTTCGTATAGTCTCTCCATGGATACTGCAGTGTGCCAAGCATGGCCTAATTTCTTCCCCATTCTTACTCATTCCCCATACCTCACGCCCTGTCTCCCTCAGCTGAGCTGGGCTAGAAAAATGACTCACTGTGACTTCAGACTTTTTCCATCAGGATACATATTCTAGAAAATTTTTCGAGAAATTCTGTGGATGGGAGCTTGGCCATGTTACTTCCTAGCTCTGTGCCGTCTTGACTCTGCCCTCTTTGGGAGTGCTTCTTTGAACTCAAACCTGCCTACATATTACTCCATTTTCTCCTTAGTTAAAAATGTACTTAATTTAACCTTTTGTTGGCAGTCAGTCACTCTGCCGCTAACTAGCTACATCACCTCGATGAACCACAGATTTCTCATTTGCCAGTTGTGGGTACTGTTTGACTTTGGATAAGCTACTTCTATTCTCTTGTCCTCAGTTTCCCCTTCTGTAAAATGCTAAATTCTTTACTTGTACTACATTTGCTACAAGATGTTGTGGGCTGGTGGCTGGGACAGAAGGAATCCTCTGTAAACTATAAAGCAGTGTGGGCTGTTAATATTGTAATTTACAATCCACTCACTCTAAGAATCCATGAGAGCCATAAAAGTTTCAATGAACTGAGATAAATTTAAGTTACATGGCCCCTGAACCACAGCTTTGAAACGTCACCTCTTGAAGAGGGATGTGGAAGGTCGATATGAGAATATTAACACAACCCTGTCACAACACTGCTAGTGAGGCAATCACTATGAATAATCTTCCCCTTCACTTGGCCCCTGCTTTACTCTCTCAAGGCTAACCAGGAAGGAGAACAGTACATGAGCAGAGCCAGGTACTTGGGAATACTTCTGAAGAGAGTTTTAGAAATGAGATTAATGCTTCTATCATAGAAGGGCTTAACTTAATAACGGCCCATGATCCATGGGCTCTAGCTCACTGATTTGGTATTGTTAAGGTCATTTTGGTCAGAGAAAGCATGCAGTGGTAGAAAGAAACTCTGAAACAGAGGAACCGGATTCAAATCCTGTTGGTGTGTCTCATCAGCTGAATGACTTTTTGTAAATCTCTTGGCTGCTCTAAGACCCAAGTTTCTTTACTTGTATAATTAGGGCGAGTGAACCAGAAGACCTCTGAAGTTCTTTCCAGTTCCCAATTCTATGATCTTATGATTATAGTAGGGAGGATAGGGTGGTGTGGGGCAGAGGGCTGGAAGACAGGGCTTTGGGAAACACTGGTGTTAGTGGCAATCGATTACATTGGCATTAGAATAATAATGGTCCAAAGACTGTCTTCCAATAGACACCACATGGATGTGCAGATCTCTTCCTTCAGGTGTGAAGTCTCCTGTCTTCTATGTATATATCCTCCCTCTTCCTTTTCCATCAGTAGGAGTCTTTGGAACTACCGGTATTATAGCATCTTTGTAAAGTGTAGTAACAGTAATATCTAGAGCTAGAGGAGATCTTATAGGGAATCAAGTCCCATAGTTTCATTCATTTACTTCATTTATTATTAATGGGAAAACTGAGACTCAGAGATATAAAATGACTCGCCCAAAGTCGCATAGGTAATAAGTGGCAAAGCTAGGATTTAAATTCAGGTTTTCTGCCTCAAAATCTAACATATGTTTATTTTTTTGGCATTGCTTTCTTCTCTTTCTAGGGAAGATCTCTCCTCTTGGGTAGTCTAATCCATCTATTTTCTCTTGTGCTTTCTTCTGTGTCTTTGTCCTAGTAGAGCCCTGTCTCCTTTTAAGACAAAAGATCAGTCAAATGTATGGATTCTTTTATCAATGTGGTATCAGCTCAGTGATTGTCACTTCTGTTTCCAAAACATCCTGGCTGAAAAACTGCAAGGAATTTATTTAAACTCATTCAATCCTCCAGATAACTCATTAAGACTCTGAATTTTGGGTAGGTGCTAATCTGAATTGATGGAAAGGATTTCTATGTTGGAATTTTCCATATTGAGGAAATCCACATGTCCAGACCAATAATGACAGTAGCAGGAATAATGGGAACAATTATGCCATGGCCACGTTGCCTTTCAAGGTTTACAAAGTGCTTCTTGACAATACCCACAAGGAGATATTTATAGCATTTTTTTGTTGCTGTCTAGTCATTTATGTGTGTCCAACTCTTTGTGACCCCATGGACCATAGAGTGCCAATACTATCCACTGGACTTTCTTGGCAAAGATGCTGGAGTGATTTGCTATTTCCTTCTCCAGTGGATTAAGACAAATGAGGTTAAGTGACTTGCCCAGGATCACACAGCTAGTAAATGTCTGAGGTCAGATTTGAACTCAGGTCTTCCTTGACTCCAAGCCCACTGCATCATCTAGCTGCCTCCTATCTCTATTCTACAGATAAGAAAATGAGAGATCATAGACATGAAATAATTTACCCATGGTCCCAATAGCTAAGAATCAGAGGTAGGACTCAAGTTCAGATCTCTCATGTCTATGGTAATGATTGTTAGATCTGTTTACCCAGCCTTAACCTTTCTTCTAACCTCCAGAATCACATCTCTAACTGCTTATTAAATATCTCAAATTGGATTGCTGTAAACATCTTATATTCATCATATCCAAAACTTAGCTCATTATCTTTCTCCCAAAGCCTTCCCCATTTCTAAATTTCCCTATTACTATCAATTGCACTGCTTTCTTTCCAGTTATCTATGCTTTCAATCTAGGTATCATCCTTAACACTCCACTTTCTCTCATCTCTCATGTTCAATCCATGGCTAAGTCCTGTCAATTTTACCTTTGTAACCTCTCTTCCCTACACCTTTTTTCTCTAATGCTGCTTCTACCCTGTGGAGACCCTCATGATGGGATTCCTGAACCACTGCAGTAACCTTCTGGTAGATCTCCCTGTCTCAAGTTTCTCCTTATTGCAGTCCATTCCCCACTCAGCTATGAAAGTGATCTTTCTAAAGATCTTCCTAAAGTTCCTATTCACCAGACACCAGTCGGATTAAATATAAAACACTCTGCTTGGCATTTGAAGCCCATGCCAACCTGCTTGGTCTTCTTCCATCTCACTTCCTCCAACATGCTCCACAATCCTCATTTGCTTCTTTGCTGTTCCTTCCACAAGATTTTCCCACTACCGTGCTTGTTTTCCACACCTGGAATTCTCTCCCGCCTCACCTCTGCCTCTTTTGAGTCCTGGATAAAATCCTCTCTTCTCAGAGATGGGCTTCCTTATCTCCCCTTAATGCTAATGACTTCTCTCTGCTGATTATTTCTAATTTTTCCTGTCTAATTTTTACATACAGTTTCCTTCATTAGACTGTGAGTACTTTGAGGACAAGGACAGATTTTTTGCCTTTCTTTGTATCCCTAGCACCTTGCTTGGCACTTAGTAGGTGCTTAATAAATATTTATTGCCTGACTGAATAACCTATGCTATTTCCTCTCTATTGAGAAGTAGTAGTAGCAGTAATAGGGATAGAGATATTTGGACCAGGCTTCACCATTAATTTGCTAGTCAAATCTCTAAACCTATCTGGGCCTCAGTTACCTCATCTGTAAACAGGGACCACTAATACTTATACTACCAACAATCTACCAGGTGCTTGCAAGGAAAGTACTTTGTAAACATTTTAAGTTTTATTGACATAGAAATGGATGCTGTTAGGTTATTATTATCTCTTTGTAGTAATGGGAGCTCTTGACCTACTGTCCAGGTCCATATTCATATAAATTCTTTTGAATATTAAGTAAGGGGGATTTGTAAGAAATATAATAGAGAACTCTTTTTTTTTTTTTGCACTGTAGCAACAACATGCAATATTAAAAAAAAAATAATCATCAGGCCAGATTTCATTAGGCCCAAGCTTGGGCATATTTGTCAGCTAATCCACAGGAGCAGAACGCAATCATCAGTTTCTCAGAGAGGACATGTTTGTCTTCTCAAATTCTCATCAACAGCAACTCAAAGTAAGTCCAAATGAAAATTTAAACCCCCTTGTATTTTCCAAGGGCAAAATTCTTTACAAACCACACTAAAATGAAAGGGTAGGGGGAGTGGAAGCTTTTGTGTTCTAGCACTCACTTGTTATTTTCATCAAAGGGAGAGAGGCTAACACAGACTTCCAGAGTGGCAGCTGGTTCCAGCGGGAGAATTTCGTTTCTTAAGGGAAAAAAAAGCAATAACCTAAAAACTTTCCTGCTCCATTTGTCTTTGGGTAACTGTGTTGGTGGCTAATTGTGCCTGATCCCAGGGCTAATGAAGGCATGTAAATCCCCAGTATCTGGTAATGGATGCTCATGGCAGCTTTATGAACTATAAGACCAGACTTTGACTGAGTTGCCACTGAGACAATATTATTGCACACATCAGCCATTTTTATAGCATGTTGCAATGTGGTGGGGCACCCCAAACAGCTCAGGGAGGCTCTTAGTCCTCCATTGGTGGGCACCAAATTGATTCCTCACCTTACCTAAAGAGGTAGTATTTATTATAAACTAGAGGAAAAGGAAGGTTTGTCACAGGGAAGATGGAGATAAATGGGTGATGGGCACTAAAGAGTGTCACTTTCTAAAATCATTCAGGCAATCATAATGCTTTTTCTCAGGATAAGTATGGACCTTTAAATTCTTCCTTCTTTCAGGAAGGTCTAGATTTTTTGCATTTGTGGTCTAAGTCTAACCTAAGAGTATAGTTGGGAATGTGTGTTCAACCATATTCTGACTCTCCATGAATTTTGGAGAATTTGCCCAAAGGGAAAAGTGTAGGTAGGGGCCACCATTGTCCCCAGCTCCATGGGAAGGCCAGCAGCTCAGACATTAATCACTATATTCTCCCCAATCCAAAACCTCAAGGCCATTCAGGCCTCAGATTTATATAGTGTTTTATACAAAGTCTGGATGTGGCACTGTTAGGAGGCAGCCTCCATTGTCTTTGAGGCCAGGCTGTGAACTAGCAAGGACCATGGAAACCCATTCTCTGAATTGCTTAATAAGAAATAAAGAACAAGGGACAACAACCCAGGAAACTTTACCCTATCTATACCACAGCAAGCAAACAGCTGGGGAAATGTCTGGTATCTAGCCCAGATCTGGAATTTTCTTGGCAAAGATGCTGAAGTGGTTTGCCATTTCCTTCTCCAGCTCATTTTACAGATGAGGAAACCAATGCAAACAGGGTTAAGTGACTTGCCCAGGGTCACACAGATAGTAAGTGTCTGAAGCTGGATTTGAACTCATGAAGATGAATCTTCCTGATTCCAAGTCTAGTGCTCTATCCACCACGCCATCTAACTGCTTTAGCACATAGCATATATGTCCATTGATTAACTGATTGATTGGTGGGTTTCATACTAAGGGCCTACCTTTGGGTGGTTTCTTTAGCCCTCTCTCTTTCCTGCTCCATACAAAATGTACCCACTGTGTCACTGTAATGTTAATGTAAGGTTAATGGTGGGGTGGGGGGAAGAACTAAAGATCTTCTCCACCCATTAATAGGCCTCAGACACCTTTTGTGAATTTCTAATGGCACAGGATCATGAGGATCATGCCCTCTAGCCCTGAAAAGTGTGCATATACTCAGAGGTGCAGTGTTACTTTGGGGCTTCTTTCTTGGAAGATGGTTTGATTGACAGATGAGACTCTGGGTAGCCTTTGAAGACCTCCTAGGTTTGGAAACCTAGACATTGGTGGTTCTTTCTCTGGTAATGATGTACGTATTGTCATTGTCAGATAGTTGGAAGTCCTATCTGCTGGTCTTTCTGTTTGTAATTTCTGCTTATAATTTCTGTTTGTATTTTCTCTGAAGTTCAGGGTGCTGACTTTCCCCCCTGAACTAAGGGAATGATATATGTGCTTGATTAAAGTACATTGTTGACCCCTCAAAAGTTGCGTTCCTTTTAGAAAAGCAGTTCTAGGCAGCAGGCCCTCCTGTGTACACTGGGGTCCTTGCTGTTATAGTCATCATTCTCTATAAATCTCACTGAGAATCGCATTCAGATTGAAAGTAGCCTCAAACCTCATTTGATGCCAGCCTCTCCCTGACCAAGAATCCCCTCTGCTCTATCTATTGACATTAATCTTTTGCTTGAAGACCCACAGGGCTCCCACCCATTGCCTTCTGAGGGAACTGTTTCCAGTTTGAGGTAGCTCTAAATGTTTGAAAGTTCTTCCTTACATCAAGTCTAAATCAGCCTCTGCAACTTGTAGCTCATAGTTCTTCTGTCCCCTAGGGACAATCAATGCTCCTTGACTTCTTCCCTATGTTAGCCTTCAAACATATGGGGATAGTTATTAGACCTCCTGCACTCACCCCAGATTTCTTCACCTTACACTTTTCATTTTTGGTACTAAAGGACACCTAGTTTCTGGCGAAGGATACTGTGTTCTTGGCTACTCTCATTTCTGATATGCCCCCTGATACACTGGTCTTAACTGGGCTAGATACCAGACATTACCTTTTTCCCCAGCTGTTTGCTTGCTGTGGTATAGATAGGGTAAAGTTTCCTGGGTTGTTGTCCCTTATTCTTTATTTCTTATTAATCAATTCAGAGAATGGGTTTCCATGGTCCTTCCTAGTTCACAGCCTGGCCTCACAGACAATGAAGGCTGCCTCCTAACAGTGCCACATCCAGACTTTGTATAAAACACTATATAAATCTGAGGCCTGAATGGCCTTGAGGTTTTGGACTGGGGAGAACATAGTGATTAATGTCTGAGCTGCTGGCCTTCCCATGGAGCTGGGGACAATGGTGGCTCCCACCCACACTTTTCCCTTTGGGCAATCCATATTCCTACCATAATTGTCATCCCTGTGTGGCAGCATCACTCCTCAGGAATGGTTCAAATGCAATCACATTCTATCCTCTCTCCTGGAATCTTTTATCTTATTGCCCCCTCCTCTTTGTTTTGGCTTAAATACTTATTGCTCAAAAGGATGATGCTTCACAATGTTCTCTGCTATAATCCATGCTTGCCTTATAGGATGCCATGTGCATTCCTGCAACATACTCTGTTCTTAGAATTTTTCTTTTCTTTAAGGCTCCACTTGCCCTACCACAGCACACAAATGGTTTTCCCTTCCAGCTTTCCATCTCCTACTCTCTATGTGGTAATCAAAGCAAGACTATCTCTGTTTCTGGAAGGGGTGTGTCAAATGCCTACAGTATATATTCATTCTTCAGTGTGACTCTCTAGACCAAAAGTTCCTTCCCTAGCCACTGAGACTCTTCTCTCTGGGTTATTTCCATATCCATTAGAATATAAGTGCCTTGAGGGCAGGAACTGACCCACAATTATATTTCTATTCCTAAACTGGCCAGCAGTAAGTGCTTCATAAATACCTTTCTATTCATTCATTTCATCGAGGTGTGAGGCATGACACAAGGAGATGCTCCAACTTGGCTATTTCTATGGACCAGGCAAATTCATAGACATTTAGAACTAGAAGCAGCCTTAGAGATAATATAATATGACTTCTGTCTTTTATAGGCAGGAAAGATTAGATGACTGCTCAGCATCACTCGGATTGTTGTGTTCGTCCATAGTTTTCGAAGACCATGACATCACAGAAATGATGAGATGACTTGCACTTGACTTTGTTTTGAGTGAGGGAGGGTAGTGCAAGGTCATCAGCCTCACTTTCTCCTCTTGAGTCATCTGGATCCAGTGACCAGATGTTCATCAGGATGACTGGAGATGCAATGGGAGACCTTAGTTTTTTTCAACTAAGATCTATTCAGGTACTCACTAATGAGGTGATGCCCATTCAGGGAACAGGCCTCTTTAAATAAGGATTATTTGAAGAAATTGGGGATATTTAGCCTTGAGGAAAAAAGACTGGAAAGACTATGACAGGTAACTTCAAGTATCTAAAAGGTTTCCTTATGGAAAAGGATTTTATTTATTTTGCTTGGCCCAGGCAGAAATAAGAAAAATGTGTGGAAAATGCTTGAAGGTAAATATGAGTTCCACATACAGGACAACTCTGTGTCACTCAGGTAATAAGTGGCTGAAGGAGGTCTCTGACTTGAAGCCCATGCTCTTTCCATTTCACCCAATAAATCTTTTCATAATGAGATGTGAATGAATGATAAGTGAATGCTTAGGCTTCTTCCTACCATTATGTGAATTTCAAAAGGGAATGATGCCTTCATCTAGGGAGGAGCTCTAATGGTGGAATCTCAGGCTTTTATAACAAATAGATGTGGGTGATCTTCTGGAGGCAATCATCTGCCTTACAGCACATGGAGAATTTCCAACACTATTTATTTACCTAGACCAACAACTCCACTACATGTTACATACATCTATTATTTCTATGCTTGAAAGAAATGAAACTGGACTTGCCTTTTAAATTTGTAGAGGATGAAGGCTCCCACTGCAAAGAGGCAGATAAGAAAAAGAATGATGAGGGCCCAGTATCCACTACCTCCTCCAATCCTTTGAGAATCTGCAAATTAATGAGGTTGTGAGTAGATTGTCTTGGTGAATGCCACAGCTTTTCAATTGATTTTGAGAAAAGATCCAACATTTGGAATTCTAATTCTTTCCTTGGGTTCCTTTAGAAAAGGCACAGTTTAAACTAGAGAGGCTGCTACGCTCAGTGGAGGACTAACTAGAAAAGGATTTGAAGGAACATGACCTTTGCTCAGTCACTTGCCCTCTCAGGGACTCAGTATCCTTGGTTACAAAATGAAGCATTTGGGCTAGATTTCTAAGGCCCCTTCTAACTCAAAAATTGTATCTTTCCTGTACCAAGGTTCCTTCCAGCTCTGATATTCAATGAGTCTCTTATTTAAATGAAAGTTTCTCAAAGTGGGGAGAGGAGTCTGTGAACTTTAAAAACATATTTTGATAAATATTTCAATTTCATTGGTTTCTTTAGTAACCTGATCTATTTTATTTCATGCATTAAAATATCATTCTGCTTTTTGCATGTTTTATTGTTGCATGTTTGTTGTTTTGCTTATTATGGGGGAGATAAAATATCAAATTGTCAAAAAATTGTAGTCTGAGAAGGGGAACCATAGACTTCACCAGACTTGCAAAGACACAAAAAACAGAAGAACTCCTGACTTCTAACTTGTACTTGTATTTCTCTTGGCTACTAGGATTTAGGTTTCTGTGCAACTAACAAAAAACTTGCATAGTCCCTTTCCTTAGGTAATCAGCTGTATTTTATAAAGCATGTCAGAGTAATTAAAGTATAGTTGTCTCCCCTCTTTACAGAAATGGGGGGACATGATGTGGAATATTTCAAATGCTGTCAGTTGTCACGAAGGGGTTAGTTGGTTTTTCTAAACTACTTTTTGGGTTTCTCTTTTAAAAATCTTTGTTACAAGGCACAGCTGAGAGAAGGGATATATTCAGAAATTAATATGATATAAAAACAAAAGACAGCAATAAAATCAGATTAGGAAAAAAAGCAGGTATTTCAAGAGCAGGGGAAGCTTTCCAGTCCCTACTGAGGTTATCATCCAAAGAGGGGAAAAATAATAAAATCAAGAAAGAAAGAGAAATTGCAACCCACAGGAATTAGAGAACCGAAGAGCTTAATTTCATGGGTACAATTGAATCCTGCAAACTGTATTCATTAATTACAACTTTCCTGGTTTCATTTTTTATGCATGATTGTTCACATTTTTTATGATTCATAGAAGCATTGGCTTTAGAGTTGTGAGGGAACTGAAATTATCAAGTGGGAACCTTAGGAGAGACCTTCAAATGCTGCACTTAAGATTGAAGAACTGGGAGAGCCTAATGTCCTTATTTTGCAGACAAAGAAATTATGAAATCCTTCAGCCGCTTCAGTGAGAGGAGTGTTCTACTAGGAGTCAGATTTCATTTCTAATAAATAGCCCTCTATCTTCAAGCTAAATTATGAGTGGAAATGGATAGGTAGCTGATGGGTTAACGAGGTCACCAGATCATTAACAATGCTCCATTGGATAAGGTTTCTGAACAATCCTTAAATCATACTGGTGGGCTCCAGTATCTAGTCAAAGGGACTTAATTGTTCAGCTCCCTACTCCCAATGTCTGGGGCAAAAACAACACATATTCTGTCTTTACCTGAATCTGTGTCACGTAGTGTTACGAGTACCCAGAAGCCTCCTCTTAAGAAAAAGCTGATGTTGTGGGCATTCAAGACTTGCTTAATGGCCATGATCCTCTGAAAGAAGAAGGAAATAAAACAAGGAATGGATATTTTATTTGAGATGTCTTGTGCCTTGAGAACTTGAGAGCTGCTGATAAAAAAAATGCAAAGTGGAATACTAAAAGCTCACTTTTCTATATTGCTAAATAGTTTTTTTTGGAGGGGTACCAGATTTACTATTTTTGTCATATAGATAAAGAAACCAAGGTTCAGGATGAAGTGACTTGCCCATGATTCAAACTTTCATAATTGTTAGAGTCATCAATTGAAACTAGTTTTTGTTCCATGTCAAAGCCTACACCCCACTCTCTGGATTTTTAGCTGTGTTACATTGGGTAAGTTATTTAATCTGTCCAGAAAGAGAGATGTTCTCATTAAACAAAAAGCTGGAGAGTCTAGTGGGTAGACTTTTGATTTTGAAGTTTATAATATGTGGCCTTGGATGGTGCTTTGGATACTTGCTAGCCTCAGATTCCTCAACTGTAAAAGGAGGGTATAGGACAAAGGTCTCTTCAAATCCGAACATTCTACATTCTAAAATCCCATTCAGCTAAAAACCTGCAGATCTTTGAGCTTCCCACTAAAACACTGGCTCTGAACTTGGGGAGTGATCATCTAGGATGTTGGCCTGCAGAGGGGGGAGTTATGCACTGGATAGGTCATTGGAATAGATGACCTTTTGGCACCCACTCCAATGCAGAATCTTAATGAATCTATGCTTCTTTGACGGGAAGAAAATCTCCTTTGTTCTATGCCATAGAATCCAGGTGTCAGCAGATCAGCTGCAAAGAATGGGTTGTCACCTTCAGATAGTTTTAGCTAGAAAGCAAACTCCCATCCTTGCAACCCATTTGTGCTACAAATGACAAATGTTTATGGCCTCATCTTTTCCCTTGCTGAACCCATTAGCATCTTCTGCTCATTGTGTTTGGCAGCATTTCACTTACATGCACTATTGGGTTGATGGGTGGGGAATTGTAACCTGTTCATTGAATAGTTCTTATTGAACTTTCCTCAGTATGCCCAGGTTCCTGCCCAGAGCCACAGGGCAATTAATCTATCATTTCTGATCTGCTGCACATTGGGTACAATTGTCTGGTGACAGCAGGCATTTGGTCATGATTTCTCAAACTCCCCTTCTCCTGGTTCCTTGGGCATCTTGTTAAGGAAGGGCATTGGACTCTATCCACCCATGTAAAATTCTACAGCCATATATTTACCTTTTCCTAATGCAGATCAAACAGACTGAAATAGGATTGTCTACACTGTTCCAAAATAGCTTCATTATCAAAAATGCCTACTGACTTGACAATAGAAGATAAATGCCTTGGAGCTTTTTCAGGAATGGTAATTTTCTAGGCTATTATAGACCTTGATTTATTTGTCCTCCATATTAACTTGGCTCTTTCCAGCAACAGAAGTTACACTTCACACTCATGAGGTATAATGGAAAGAGTTAGGAGTTAGGAGATCTGGCTGTACTACTAACATGCTGGGTAACTTCAAAAAGTCACCTCTCTGGGCCTTGGCTTTCTCACCTGTAAATGAAAAGCAGTATGGCATAATACATAGAGAGTCAGTCTCAGTCAGGAAGATCTAGGTTTAGGTTCTGCCTTGGATAAATCTTGACTATGTGACCTTGGGTAAATCACTTAACTACCCAGTATTATATACAACACTTTAAAACCATCAATCTACATTGGAAGAGAGTTTTTTTTGGGGAGGTATCTATACCAGTAACATCACAGTTCTACTTCTTGCTCCCTTCTCTATTTGCCCAGCAAATAAAGGTAGGACAAAGGCAAGAATTTGTGAATCCCAGGCAAGGTTTGAGAATTATGCCTCTTCCCAAGCAACCTTCCACATACACAGTCACATTTGTCTGTCCCTTGTTGCATGCTTCTCTGCAACTGCTTTCTTTACCTATCCTAGTGTTTTGTTCTTTGTGCGATGAAATTGAACCAGGTGATCTCTAGGGTCCCTTCTTGTCCTATGACCCTATGATTCTTCTATCCATCTCCTTCAAACCTGGATTCTGCAAGTTGTAATCTTAACCCCGGATGAATTCAATTTCTATTTAGTTTTCGGCTACATATTTTAGGAAGGACATTCACAATTTGGAAAGGGTGACCCACATGATAAAAGAAATGGGAAAGAAAGAGAACCCAAGGAAGAAAAGACAAAGGATCAAGATATCTGTTTCATGTTTTGAAAGTCACTTATTTGGAAGAGGGATTAAGTTTATTTTGCTTGGCCCCAGGACATCTGCATGTAACCCAGCCTGTCCTCATCCTCCCTAAAATATGCTTGCAGTACTTGGCCACAGTATTGCAGCCTAAGCTGGAGTTAGCTTTTTTGTTGCCATTTTGCACTGTTGACTAATATTAAGCTTGTATTTCATGAATTCTATTAAAATACCCAGATCTTTAACCACACGAACTATTGGCAGTCCATAAATTCTTAATCCTGTACTTTAGAAGTAGATTCTTTGAAATCAAGTACAGGACTCAACTCTTTAACTTATTCAATTTCATTTTTTTAGGAGTGGACCCATGTTCTAACATGTTGAATCTTAATGATTCTGGATATGTGTGCACTGGCTAATCCATCTGGAAATGTGATAGGCATGTCATATATGCTTTCATTCAAGTAACTGATAAAAATATTAAACAGCACAGTGTCAAGGGTAGGCCCTCTATGGTACTCCGTTGGACATGTGCTTCCAAACTGTCACCAACCCATTAATGAGTATACTGTCTTTGGATTTGATTATTTTAAATCCACTTTTTTCTCCATTGAATCCACAAGGAAAGCATGAGCAGCTTTGCCAAATGCCTCACTGAAATTCAGGAATACCATGGCCATAGTGTTCCTGGTCCAATAGTCTTATCAAAAAAGTAAATGCAATCAAAGCACATGACTTGTTCTTGAATATATCATGCAGAATCTTGGAGATTACAGTTCCATTTTCTAAATGATTACCAACCATTATCTATTAAATAATGTGATCTAGGATTTTGACATTATCCTGCATCCTTCAACTATCTTTCTGACTCCAGGAATACTCCAAGTAGACTAAGACCTAGAATGGGAGAATAATTTTTCAGTATCTACATTATCAGTAACAAAGCTATGACCAAAATCCAGGTTTTCTGATTTCTAGTCTAGTTTTCTTTCTATTGTATTTCCTCTTTGGCCTTTTGATATTCTAAATTTTGTCTTGTTCTTTAGCTTGTCAAGATTCCATCCTTAGACCAGTATTCACTAATGGAAAAACAGCCTTCTGCACTTCCTAATTCTAAGCAGGAAGGAGAAAATGGCAGAGTTACTAGACCTTTCTATTGGCCTCTTGTATTGCATAGGTTAGAAACTACAGGGAGGTATGAGACTGCACTAACTTGGCACTCATCTCTGGCTCATGATGGGCTCAGGGAGGTAGGCTTTTAGCAGATAGCTTTTATTTTAATGGAATTTTTCTTTAAAAAGAACCTAGGTTTGGGTGAGGTATGAGAGAGGTATATGTTGAGAATAGGAGGAATGATTCGCAGAATAACAGAATTAGTGTTGGAAGAGACCTTGGTGATTATCTAGCTACTTCCCTTCTCCCCCATGTATTGTTTAGAGCATGAGACTGAGGTCTGGAGAGGAGTAGGGAACTGCTCAAGATCACAGTAAGTAGTTGAGCTGTATTGTTGTTGTGTTTGTCCTTTGTTGTCAAAGAAGACCATGCCATCAGAGAAATAATGACATGACTTGCACTTGACTTTGTTTTTTGAGTGAGGGAGGGCTGTGTAGGTCACCAGCCTCACTTCTGCTCCAGAGCCATCTGAATCCAGTGACCTGATATTCGTCAGGATGACTGGAGATGGCCAAGGATGCACTGGGAGACCTTGGGCCCTTTGGGCCAAGGTCTTTGCAGGCATTCACTGAGGGTGAGGCAATATCCATTCATTGAATAGGACTGTTTAAGCAGTAGCCAGGGCATGGCCCCTTTAATGAGGCCAAGAAAAAGAAAGACATCCGGCTGGGTGGGAAACAGCAACAGTTACTGTTGATAATCACTCTAAAGCTAGGAGGGTCCAGAGGAGCCCTTAGACAAGGGCCCATTGGCTTCCCAGTTTCAGAATGAAGTATGTTTAAGGTTTTGGGAAAGGAAAAGACAGGACAGGACAGGACAAGAAAGGAAAGGAAAAGAAACTAGCCAGTAAAACCCAAGTCAACTGAGCATCTTCGGGCCATCCAAATTTACCTTCCTTTGGAGAGGAGAAGGAAGGGGAGGGGGAGACAGACAGGAGAGGAGCTGAGTTACCCAGCTAGCTGGGTCCCCATTCAGGCAGCTGTGTCTACTCACAGGATTGTGTTCATCCTTCATTGATGAAGAAGACCATGCCATTAGAGAAATGACGACATGAAAGTTGAGCTTACACTGAGGACAGCAGAAGGTAGGAAAATTCTATGACTGCCCAGAATCTCCGAGCTGCAGGGGATCTGAGTTTCCTTATTCTAATCCTATTCTGATCTTTCAGCTCAGGCATTCTTTGATTCTCTGATTTTGTTTCCATTATTTGATTCAGGAAGCTTTGACCCAGGTGGAGTAGCCAAGTAGCCAAGTAGTTACTGCTGTGTTCAGAGAACTAGATTGGTGCAATAATCATACAGTTAGGTACTGAAATGACCAGAATCTCATAATATTCTGATGGTTGCTGTCCCTCTCCCATACATGCTTTATTCTCCTTTATTGATGAATAAGAATATGTGATGGCAAATTGGAAGAAAACTCAGAATCTTCTCTACAAATCTGCGATAATGGAACCTCTTGGTGAAGACCTCTGGTATGGGGAAAGTCACTGTCTACGGAGTAAATCAATTCCAATTTAGAATAACTCAAGTCATTTGGGGGTTTGTCCAAATATTGAATCCAAACCTGCCTCCTTGTAATTTCTCTTAATTTTCCTCTCAGCATAGGCAAAATAAGCCTAATTCTCCTTCTTAATGACAATCCTTCAAAAACTTGAAGAAAGGAAACATATTTCTTCTAAATCTTCTTTTATACAGGGCAAATATCTCCCTTTTCTCCATTTGATCTTTGTAGGACATTGTCACCACTCCCCTCAACAATTCTCTTCATCTACACACACACACACACACACACACACACACACACACAGACACACACACACACCACTAGCATGGCCCACCACTGAACCCTAATCTACCATATTTATATTTATATATGGATCTACCCTTAATCGGTACTAGTAGCTGTGATTGGGAACAAAATATATCTAACTCACAGCAAGGAATGCAGGATATGACTGCCAGGCAGTGGAGAGGAATAAAGGTCTTTGGTAGACTGGGATTCTTTGACAGACTATTTTTTGTAGAATATATGCATGCACATTTTTCATAGTGATCATTCTGATAAAAAAAACACCTCCATTTTGTACTCTAGGTGGGTTGGAGGAGGAAAGCAGGAAAAGAAAAGGTGGGCTGTATCAAAGATTACCAGAAAAGAGTATTTCAAACTTTCAGGGTTTCACAGATGACACTGGTATGAAGTGTCACCTGCATAGAAGAAGCTGTCATTCTGCTGAAGCAGTAACCGCTGCTATTCAGGAACATTTGTTTATCTGCTATGTCCAGGTGTCAAAGGCACTAAAATCAGTTGTTTTCCATGCAGGACCAATGATTTAACTGAAACTCTGTCATTAGAGGAAGGATGGTATTTTAGAAAGAGCACTGGATTTAGATAGGGGTCAAAATTCTATGTGACCTTGGACAAGTCAGTTCTTCTAGACTTTTGTTTTCTTATCTGTCAAATGAGGAGGTTGTAAAATAAGTGACTTCTAAGATCCCCTTAAGGTTGAAAAATTCTATAAGTTCTCCCACTTTTAAAGGCTATGCTCTTATTTCCTTAATTCCCGGGTTGTAGTTAATTCATCCCTACAGCCAGTAAGCTAAGAATTCTGACAGCACTGTTCTTTGGATTTCAGATATTTCAGTACCATGGTCAGTGATCCAGCAGTCCTTCAGAACCTGGTCTGTTTCTTATTTAAATGACTTCAATTCTAATGTTTCTAATGGCTAAACAATGCTTTATAATTTGTGATTAGGCACTTTGTTTCATTTAATTTCCTCTATGTTTCTATATGCATTTTTTCTGTTTCTGGCAATAAAGCAATTTAGCAAATGAAAAAAATTAACTTAACAAGCATATTGGTAGTCATGGACAGACAGCAGTTTTTTTGGATTTAGTTCCAAATTTTTTTTAATGAAAATATCTGGAGATTTAGGTAGAGTATGAAGTGTCAGCAGTATGATATGTGAGCCAAAAAAAAGCTATCCTTACTTTGAACTTCCCCATGCTTGAAATTCTCTGGCCTACTACCAGAGGCTGTTCCGGTTTCCCAAGCTGCTTAGTGTCTTCCCTTTCAGATTACCTTCACTCTCTCTCTCTCTCTCTCTCTCTCTCTCTCTCTCTCTCTCTCTCTCTCTCTCTCTCTCTCTCTCTCTCTCTCTCCTCTCTCTTTCTCTTTCTGTGTGTGTCTAAATATTTATATATTGTCTTCTCTCTCCTTTTATAGTGCATGGTCCTTCAGAGAAGGGATTTTTTTCTTTTCTCAAAATGCCTCAAATATAGAAAATACCAAATAAATGAGAGAGAAGAGACTGAAGAAAGAAGTCAGGTAACAGAATCTTGGTGAAGAGTGAAAAGGACCCAAACTAAGGGGGTTGGCTAGGAGAATGGAAAAAAAAAGAAAAAAAAAGATAGCTAGGAGATAAAGTGAAGGAGAAAAGTTAATAAGACTTGACAACTAATTTTATGTGCAGAGTGAGGAAGAGGGAAGAGTCAAAGATGACTGTGAGGTTATAAATCTGGGTGAAATAGATAAGGTAAGAATTACAGATTTAAATGGTGAATATGATTTAGGGTCCATTGAGTTTGAATCACAATCATGAAATTCCAGTGGAGCTGTCCAGAAGCTAGTAAGAAATGTGAGACTAGGGAAGGGAAGAGTTAGGAAAGAAACCAGGGCTCTATGTATAGATTTTGGAGCCACAGACGTTAAAGTGACAATTTAATCTATTTGAGTATATGAGAACTGAAGAGAATTTAGGATAGAGCTTGGGGAGCTGCATTTAAGAGATGAGAGAAAGAAAATGAACCAGTGGAGGAGATGGAGGAAAGAGAGCCTGGAAAGAAGAATTTCATGGAAACTAAGGGAGAAAAAAGATCTGGAGGAGGAAATGATCAAAAGTTAGAGAGAACAAGTAGAGTAAACACTGAAAAAGCTATTAGGAGAATGGATAATGAGGACAAATGTTTGGGGTTTTGGCAAGACCCTAATTTCCTAGGACATAGGGTCAATACGTATATTACCAAAAGGATCAAAGCCCCCAAAGACCCCAAAAGATAATAAGACAACATAGGGGTTTGTTTAGCTGAAAAGAAGCTGCCCTTCACTGGTATGAGGCTGAGGCAAATAATTTCCTTTCTGGGTCTCAGTTTCTACTCTGTAAAATTAAGAGTTTAGATTAGATGGTCTTCCAGTTCTAAATCCAATGAGACCTTCTATAAAATATAAAAACAAAGTCATTCATCTTTCTATACCACTTTCAGTGTCTTTAGAAGATATCCTCTAATGTGGTAATTAGAGTATAAGGATTATTATTTCCATTTAGTAGAGGAAAGTAGTGAGTCTTAGAGAAGTTAAGTGACTTGCCGAAGGTCATGCATCAGGATAAATCAACCAGCAAACCTTTATCAGCACCGTGTTTAGTGATAGATTTTGAACTAGAACCCAGTTCTCTCAAGTTCTCTGCTTATATATACCACACTGTTGCTCCCAAGGCAGCAAGACTTCCATGATTCTGATGGTTAACAGGCTATTTATGTGTATATTCAAGTCCTTTGAGATGGTTGACTTACCTTATCACTTGGTATGCTCCTTTTCCTCTTTGGTTTAGGTGATGGCAGAAGCACATGCAAGTCAGCAGTTGTGGGCAGGCCTGGCTTCACCACAGTTAGCAGAGACTCTTCAGGTATATTGGTTTCCTGTAGAGAGGGCATCCTATTCAGTGGTCAGCTTGTTACATAGATTTTATATTTTTTTTTGGTGGGAGGGAACCTGATTTAGTAATTAATGAACTGTTAAAGGAGGAAATGAGAATTTCTATTATAACCTTTTCATTTTAGAGATGAGGAAACTGAAACTCAGAAAAAAGAGAACATTCCTAAGGTCTCACAGCAAGGGTTTGGCAGAACCAGGATTAGAACCTATAGCTCCTAACCTTCAAAGCTCTTTTCACTATTAACAGAGTACCTACCTGAAGTCATGGAAACTGATTATAATCCCCATCACCAACTCCCCTTCTTGGAGCAAACTCTCCAATAATTTCTTATTGCCTTTAAAATGATAATCCTTAGATTGCAAAAGAAATTTAAGACCTTACATAATCTGCTTTCTGTCAATTTTCTGCGTCTTATTTTGTGTTATTCTCTTTCACCCATTCTCTCCTTCATGTCTCATATACATCATTTCTTTAACTTCCATGTAGAATATCTGTCTTCCTTCATCTCAGGTCAGCTTCCACCTTTTCCTGATCTCCTAGCTGTTAGCATTCTCACACTCTTAGATTTGTTGAATATGACTATATAGATACATACATAAATGTTTATGTACACGTGTATATATATATAAACATATATCTGACATTTGCTTGTGTGTCCAAATTGTAAATGTAAGTCCCTTAAGGACAGGGACTGTATTGTTTTTCTCTTACGTCTCTTGTACTTAGAACATTGCCTTGAATATATTATGTTTATCAATTTTTTTTAATTCAACAATCAATGACTACCACCTGTAGGCTCCCTGGAGGAGTTGGCACCTCAAGTGGGCCTTGAAGGAAGAGAATAATTTTGAAAGATAGAGATTAGAGGGAACATGATTTATATATAGAAGTGGGTGAGAGCAGGAAGGTTGTGAAAAAAAGATAATAGTCTAGTTTGGCTGTAATTTCAGTATCCATGGAAATGAATATGGTGCTGGAAATGTAGACTTGAGTCAGATGGTGGAAAGTTTTGAATGTAGTTTGATTAGGTTTTTACTAGTCACCTTGCTTTTGCAGACTGCCAACTGTTATGAAAATAATCTAACACTTTAAGTTCTACGCATCCTTCTAGAGTGTAGATCCTAAAGGGCAGAGACAGAACCTTGCTCATCATTGTGTCGTCTCAGGGTCCTCATAATAGTTCATGGTCACGTAGCACCTATTTCAAAAGCCTCTGCTAGAGTGATCGTTAGTAACTTTTTATGATGCAGGGAAACTTGGAGAATAATGGTTGAAAAAGCATTCTGTGAGAGTGTTTTCTCATGGCACTTTTTGGAGAGACTTGGAAGAGTTAACTTGAGAAAACCTGAAGAAGACAGAGAGGAAGAAGATGGAGGAACCTCCAAAAGTATAAACCTTGGTCTTGCAAAGACGACAAAGAGAATTCTTAATTTTACTTGGTGTATTGAGTGAATTGAATGTGGAACTATGTTTCCAGAAGTAAGGAGAAGGTATCTGCAATTATGGTGATGGCCAGGGGTGACTCTGGCTGTGATCTTTATTGGAGCTTAAATAATTTAAATAATTATTTATGCCTTTCTATTACTGTTTGTGAATAAATTATATAACTATGCAACTGCTTAGGGGGAAAGAGGTTTCTCTGCTTTACTAAATGATATTTAATAAATGGGCATAGGATATCTGAGCTTAAGTAATTAATGAGAGAATATCCAAACACCATCATTGAACTGAAGTTGATGTGCATGAATATGGTAATGAGTCCATTAGAGGCTGAGGTGTGATTGCTCCTTGTAAGCTCCCAGTATGTGTGGCTGACCCTTCTAAAACCCTATTATAGTTACAAACCACTTTTCATCAATTTTCTTTTGTGACATCCACCATAACTGTGAGGTTGACAATTTGTTACTTTCACAGTATAGATGAAGCAATTTGGGATCCAGTAGACTAAGTGGCATAGCTAGACCCAAGATCTCCTAGTGCCATGTCTTATTCTCCTTCCACTATACTACGTTGTCCTTCTGCATTCCTTTCCTGATAAGTTCCTTGAAGTCAGCGACTGTTTTATTTTTGCCTTTTATCCCCAGGGCTCAACATAGTGTCTATTACAAAGCAGGTCTTTGATGCTCATTGATGAATAGATTGTTAGGAGCAAAAACAAAATTCTAAGTCAGACTGGGTGTTGAGATGAGGCTTTCCTAGTTAAGATTTGTATGACCTTGGGCAAGTCATTTCCACTAGTTTCCTTAGATACAAATAAGAGCGTTAGAGAAGATGACCCTCATAGCATTAATTCCTATAGTAATTATGGCTATCATTGTCTAATGATAATGTGATATGGCAACCTTTGCATTTTATTAATGCTATTTTGATAGACTAAATATAATTGTTACCACTGACTAACTTCCATTAAAAGGCAAAAATCAGCACACTGGACAGATATTACTTTTGATTTTCTAGAGATTGTGCCATAGCTTTACAGTTAGAGATAATTCTACCATCATTCCCCCAACCATCTCTTCACACACACACACACACACACACACACACACACACACACATCCCTCATCCCCATTCCATAGCTATATCATATACGAGCTATGGCTTTTCCTGCATCAGCATCATTTCCTTCCATCTGGCTCAAAATTTTCTAACAGCTGCATTTGCTTTTAACTGCCAATTAGGCAGTGTTGGAGCTGAACATTCAGTGTTGTTTTGCTATGACCAGCAAGCTGGTACCCCAGTGACACCCATCTCCATCTGCCTGCCTCTCTGGGTGGCCCTGGGGCATCATTTGGTAGGACATTGAGATTGGCCCATTTTCCTTGAAAGATCAGCAGCCTGTCCATGACCTTTCTAGTTTTCATCCTGGGAAAAGTTATGACACTTTCAGGGGGCTCACCTCAGAAAGAAGGCGGGTGACTACCAGGCCAATGTCTTCTCTCCATTCAGGGATGTTAGGATTGTACATATCCAAGTGCTTGGTAAACTTCAGGGGCAGAACTTGAAATTGATCTAGAGAGAGATGGAGACAAAATGATTTGGACAATTAAAAAATGATTTCTGGGAACCTCTGCAGTGCTTACAGTCTGTGCCATAAAATCCAACACTACGTAGCTTGTATTTATATTCTAATAACAATCTCCCCCATCTAGATAGAACTTCTCCTACAACAGCCTCTGAATTAGAGGAAGCAAATGCCATTTTTGAAAAGAGGAAACAGGCTTAGAGAGATTTGTTGATTTGCTCATCGTCACCTTGCTAAGAAGTAGAAAATCTGGCATTCAAATCATAGCCTCTCAACCTGCAGTTCTCATTTTCCCCCTTTGTCATTGGTCTGCTTTTACATTCATTATTTCATTGGATTTTAGGACAGATGATGAAACCCTAAAAGGTGAAATATACAAATACAAGGTGACAATGGCCAGGAAGTGACAGGACCTGACCTTCAACTCAAGTTAGTTGACTTTATGCCCAGCTTTCTTTTCACTACACTCTTTGTTATATACTATCTCTTCCTTTATGAGCCTTGGTTTTCTCATTTGTAAAATGAAGCTAAATCATATGCATCCTCTGTTATAGGACTCAGGAAGGAAACATCTTCATAAGACTGAAACAGGGTATTCTCAAAATCTTAGTGCAGTTTTAATAGTTAAATTAGAATTTTAATTCTTAATAGCTTCAAACTGTACTAAGACTTTTAGGACACTGTACAAAGATGAGTTATTACAGTTTTTGCTATTGTTATTATTCATAGTTGATTGGATCATCTCTCTAGCCAATTAAAAAATTCCTTTAGGGCATGGATGACAGGACTTTATCTACTTTGATAGTCCTATGCCTAAATCCCAAGCACTAAACTCCTACACATAGTAGAGAATGGAGTTAGAGAACCTGTGTTCAAATCCTACCTCTCCTGCTTCCTACCTGTGTGACCTTGGATAAGTCACTTAATCACCATAGTCACAGATCCCTCATCTGTAAAATGATAGATTGGACTATATAGTCCCTAAGGTCTCTTCCAACTCTAGATCTGGGATTTAATACCTTGAACTTTCCTCACATCAATCTTGCAAGGTAAGTAATTCTTAAAATTTTGTCAGTGTTGGTATGCCTTCCATTGATACAGATCATAACTGTTCTATAACTTACTAGAAGTCTTTCAGTATTGCTATGGGTAAAGCCTAATCTTGTTGGAGTTAAACTGGTGATGGACTTCTGTAATGTTAGCTAGTCTGAGCCTGGACCTTGGTAATACCATATGATCCTTGAATGGGAGCTGCCTCATGGGAATGAGTTGAAATCAGAGAATTTTAGAGACCTCAGAACTCACACAGTTCAATATACTGGAAGAAGAAACTTGACTACCAGGTTGCAGAAAGACAAGTACCTTAATATACTAGTAGCATACTATTAATAGTACAATAAATTAGAAGCATGTAACATAATAGTAAAACTGCAAACTGAACCAACCATTCTAGAAAACTCTTTGGAATGATGGCAAGAAAGTGACTAAAAAGTCTACAACTTTTGATACGGATTCTGCTGCTAGATATGGGAAATCAAAGAGAAAATAGAAAGGCCCCATGTGCATCAAGATATATTTATAGCAGCTTATTTTTTTGGCAGAGGCAAAGAACTGGACATAAAGCAGATTCCCATTGATTAAAGGAAGATTAGATATGCTGTGGTATATGATGAGGGTCATGAAATATTACTGGGCTATAATAAATGGTCACAGAATTAGAGGTGGAAGTGACCTTAGAGGTCATCAAGTCCACCCCACTCTTTTTACAAATGAGGAACTGAGGCACTAGGAAGTTAAAGAAGACTCACAGAGCTATTAGGTCTTTATGATTCCAAATATGATATTCTATCCACTACAGATGACCTCAGAGAAGTATGGGGAGACATAGAAACTGAGGAAAACGTATCAGTCAAATTCTAAGCAATAAAAAGGAAGAGACCCTTTCTATAACATTCATGACAAGTGGCCCTCTAGCCTTACTGAAGATCTCCAGTCAGAATGAAAAACTCTGCTAAAAAGGAAGCACATTTTACTTTTGAACAGCTCTAATTTATATGGTCAATAGAAGGGAATTTCCTCTACTTCTCAGGCAGGCATAGATGTTGAATTTGAATGTGGGAAATGAATCCTTGGCACAATGGGAAAGGACACAGAGCATTTGTACAGGCTTGAAAAAGCCTTTTTAAGCTAACCCAAGTTACCTTCCCAGGAGGCAGGGTCTGATGCTTGTTTCCATTTCCCATAAGCTACTTGGAATAGCAACTGAATTACTGAGGGCAAACTGCAGGAGCTGAATCTCTGCTTCAAAGAGTCCATTGCGTCCTGTTAAGCAGGTAAGCTCCAGGCACACTGTCTCACCTTTTGCAGAAGGCTTAGTCTTTCCTTAGTCTTTTTGGCACACCACCAGAATGAGAGGATTCTAAATACAGGATTCTAGAGGCTGGTCCTGGGAGGTAGAAAAGTGTGGGAAGGGATGGCTGAGGGGAGTAAACTGAAAAGGACTGTGGGGAAAGATAAAGGAGAGGTAGCAGAGGGGAAAGGATGTTGGGGAGAGAAAACCTGGGGACAGAAGACAGAAGAAGAGTAGGCAAGGGGAAATGAAGTTGAGGGGAGGGATTAGCCCTGCAGGTCAACAGAAATAGATAAGGTGTTGACTCCTAGGAGCTGTGTTGCCAGAGAGAGAGAAGTTCACCTGTCATATACCCCAAAACACATAACAATGGGTCCTATTACTTTAGGTTACCACTGAGTAAAATAAGAAAGAGATGGCTAAAAACACATTTGGCTTGAATAAACCTGAAAATAAGATGGTGTTTTCAATAGCTTTTAAAGGATAATTCACATGTTCAATGGATTCAGTTGCTCTTATGAAACTCACTTACCATATCAATGGAAAAACTAGCCTAAGAGTTCATTTAGTCTATTTCACTAACTCTGGCCTATTATCCTGAAATATGCACAGGGCAGTGAGGTGTTTCTGAGGTTATTAGCACAAGAGACTTGACTGACAATGAGGCCCATAAGACATAAAGATTGTATTTTCCTCCACTTCATTCCCCCACTCTCTGTACCTGAGGATTAGACAATGTCTCTATATTTTTCAGATCAGGCTAATCCCTGATTTGACAGCACTTTCCCCCAGTGTAAATAATTCAACTGGCATTGGCATCTTTCAGGCATCTTGCCCCTTTAGCAATTGACAAGACACAGCAAAACACCTTGTGATGCTAAGTGAACAGTCAATGGTGGAAGGATCATTTACCCCTGACAGAAGGAAAGGCAAAAGGCTTTGAAATTCTGGATGCTCTAAACTTGAGGAAACCCTGCCCCCCAAAACATGAAAGTATAATTGATTGATCTTAGTTTAGATTAGACAGAATTCTCTTTTGGTTTACTTGTAAAAGAAAGAGCAAAATGTTGGGAATTTTTAAGGTCACAGGGGAAAAGTACATTAATCCACTTGCCCCATTAAACTCACAGAAAGTTAGAATGTCGGAGCTGGAAGAGATTTTATAACATGTAATATCCAAAGTGAAAGGGTTACTGTATTAAAACATAGCATGTAAAATGGAAGATAGTTTAGAACCAAAAAATGTTATAATGGGAAGGAACATTAGGATATAGCTATCAGAGTTAGAAGGAAGCTAAGAATATAAAATGTTAGAAATGGAAGGAGCCTAGCTTATCTAGAGCTAGAAAATGCTTCGCAAGAGACCGAGTCCAACTCTTTCAATTTCCTGATGTCTTAGAACAAAAAGGTCAGACTAGTCAGGGACCTTAGAATTTATGTAGTTCACAGGCATCCAAAAATGGCCCAGGTACTTTCCTCAGAGGACTGGACCTGACTAAAATGAAATTGGGACATTTTAAACAAAATAAAGATGCAATAGAACAGAGATAATGTCAATATGTGGTTTTCTAAGTTATTATATGACTTTCAGGGAGGTTTAGTGGCCTATTTTTTTTATTTGAGTTTGACCCCACTTATCTAGTGTAACATCATAATTTCAAGTCATTAAGTATCAGGATTTGGGACTTGAACATATTCGATTGATTACAAGTATAGTACCCTTCCCAAAGGTTAATATTTCCTAACCTTTTCAAAACCCTTTCACATGCATTCTCTCATATGATCTGCATAAAAAAACTACCTGAGGTGGTGGGGCAGATGTTACTAGTTCCATTTTACAGATGAGGAAACTGATCTAGAGAGTTTGAGTAACAGGAAAAAACACAAGTATATGCTGAAAGGATGGGAAGGGCTTTCTGATAAGGTTAGATGATCTATCTTGAATATTCCCAAGTATTCCAATGTGATTATTATTGTGTGATCACGTACCAGAAGAGAATCTAAGGATCACAGAGTACTAGGGTCATAGATCTGGAGCTTAAAGGGACCTTTCGAGCTCACTGAATTTGACCCCTTGAGTTGACATACTTGCCCAAGTTTACATACATAAGTGCTAGAGGGAGGATTTGAATTCGTACCTCAGATTCCTTGCTATTCCTTCCATTTATTGCTGCTGATAATCACTGATGACACATTACAAAAATTGCAGAAATATATACCACAAATAATGCCCAACATTAATCATCATCATCATAATAATAAACTTTACAAATGAGGAGACCAAAACCTCAAAACTTGTGATCAATGATGATGATAATTTCAATATTCACACAATACTTTTTGTATAGCAACCTGGGAAATCTATCATCACTACTGGAGAGACTCAGAGTGACCAAGAATCAGTATTAGACATGAGATCCAATTTTTTGGAGCTACCATTCACTAATTTTGACACCTGAAATGACCTTTAGGTTGAAAACAGTTGAGGAGGATGCTTTTGTGGACATTATACTGGATGTAAAGTTAGGAAACCTGGGTTCTGGTTGAAGTTGTGCCAATGACCATCTATGCACTCAGTGATCATCTAATATCTCAGAGTGACAGTTCCATTCTCTGTAAAACAAAGAGGATGAGATGTGCTCTACTCACCTCACAGGGCTGTTGGGGGGAACATAATACAATCAAAGTTAGGATTATTGAGTGTTCACTGGCTAATTTTAAAAGGAGAAGAAACTGAAGTTTTGAGAAACAAATTTATGATTTGTCCATGGTTACAAACAGCTAAAAAGTGTTAGAAGGAGAATCTGAACTCACCTCTCTCGATTATAAGTAAAACACTTTTCCATTGCCATGTATGACATCTTGTGCTTATGCATAACTAATGATAATGATAACTAATATTTGCATAGTGTTTATTACTATGTGGCAGGTACCATGCTAAGCACTTTACAACTATGAACTCAATCCTCGCAAGACCCTTGGGAAGTAGGAACTAATATTACAGATAAGAAGCTGAAGCAAACGATGTTAAATGACTTGCCCAGGGTCACACAACTATTAGGTGTGGGAGGCTGGATTTGAACTCAGGTCTTCTTGACTTTCTAGCACTCTATCCACTGTACCAGTAGCTGCCTCTAAGAATCTTAATAATGTCTGCAGGTTTAGAAAAGGCTTGAGGGTGTGCGATGTGTAAAAGGCAGGGAGGATGCAAATTAGTTTACCTAAAACCCTGATGATTTTGGAGTCCTGGAGCATGGAATTCCCACAGGATGCTTGAACAGTCACTCGGACATCACCTGTTTCTGAAAATTGCGTGACAAGAAAGTTATCCAGAGAGAGAAGGGGCTGAAAAAAAAAGAAGAAATACTGTTAGTCAAGGTTGCATATTAAGAATTGGAAAGAGCATAAAAGCCAGGAGGAACCTCAGAACACAGAATACAGACTATTTCAGCTGAATGGGAACTTAGAAGCTAGACACTAGAGTGATAGAACTGGACCAGATTCTAGTGATTCAGCACTTAGCACAATGCTTGGCACATAGTCGGTGTTTATTAAATGTTTGTTGACTAGAGAACATCAAGTCCAAGCTTATCATTTTAGAGACGAGGAAACTCAGTCTTGAGGAGGGGAAATGATCCTTGCCTTAGATCATATGGCTAATGAGTAACAAAATCTAAATGGGAATGTAGGTATCCACTGACTTTCCGCTTTATTATGCTGCCTCCTAGAGGAATAAAGCTTTGACAATATAAGGACTGAGGCTGGTAAGGTTGACAATGGCATGAGTAACTTTTGTTTCCTCAGGAAAAATGTGAAACTATTCTAGGGCCAGAGAATGGAGTTTCATGAGTGTCTCTCAGGGAATGATGGAACTGAGCTGATTATCCAACATAGAATCATCATCACCACCACTACCACCAACACTATCATCATCATCAGTAGTAGTAATAGTAGTATTAGTGGTAGTAATAGTAAATCAGCAACTATCTTACAACTTAGTTTTAGACAGTTCACTGAAGCACTGAAATGCTAAGTGACTTTACCAGTCACACAGCATCAATATATCAGAGATGCGTCTTGAATCCCTATCTTCTTGAGTCCAAGACTGCTGGCCCTTTAGCTTCTAAGCCACAATACCCCACCTAGTAAGAAACAGCTGAACAAAATATAAATTCTGCTAAAACAAGAGGAAAAGCGGCACCCTCTAATAAAGAGAACATTGCTCTAGGATTCAGAAAATCTCACTTCTAGCCTTTGTTCTGCCATTACCTGACTATGTGATATTGGCTGGACGTCTAGGAAAAACTTTCAGGGAGAATATAAGCAAGAATTGCCCAGGATAGATAAATGTGGATGCAAATATTAGACTCTTGAATCCTTGACATTCCAGATCCATTGCAGTATCTCTGATGCATGATGGACAAGTCACTATTCTTGCCTAAGTCAAAGTTTCTTGGATGAGATGGTATTTGAAATTCTTTTAACCATTCACACATTCTAGGCTCTGTCAGTTTCTGTTCTAATGTCCATTTCAGTTGTGACATGTCACATTCTCTATTTGAGGATTCTTTTAGCTCTGTCTTTCCATGTTTTGTTCTAAGGTCCCGTTCCACTTTTGACATTCTATACTTATCCTATACTTTTAGCTCTGTCACCTGATTAACATTTGTGATAAATGAACATGAAGAAAGATATCATGATGATGATGATAATTTTTTCTTCTTCCTTTTCCCTTCCATTTGTATAATAGGTTAGGTGTCCCTGAAATTCATAATGAAAAATGAAGTGTTTCTTGATAAGTACAGCCTGTACTAGGCTGATAGGTCCCTACAGTGCAGACTCCAGCAACCGAGACTCTCTTAAGACCAAGTGGCAATAATTATGTAATCTATCTACTGCCTTGTATGTGACTCTTCAATGGGAAGAAGCCATTCCTTGGCAGTCTCCAGAACATCCAAACTTACTTGCATTGTCACATCCCACCTGCCTCAAAATTCACATGCTAAATTGGATTAGATGACCTAAGAGATCTCATGCAACTTAAATCATCGAATTTGAAATCAGAAGACTGTGTGACCTTGGGCAAATAACTTAGCCCCCCTGGGTCTTTGTTTTCTCAACTTTAAAATATGTAGGTTGGATTAGATGCCTCTAAGGATTCTTCCACTTCTAGACCTATGATCCCATGATTTTGAATCTACTATTTCTGTTTTGTGTGACCACAGATAAGTCACTTGCTCAGAGAACAAGTGTGCCTCAGTTTCCTCAACTAAAAATAAGACATATGAACTAAGTGATCTTTAAGTCCCCTTTCAGCTCTAACAGGATGAAATCCTATGTCCAATCATCCTAAAAGGGCTGTTTGGAAAGTGCTTTGAATTTGGAGTCAAGAGACATGGTTACAAATCCGGGCTCTGGGACTAACTAGCTCGGTGATCATGGACAATCACTTAGCATTTCTGATTGTCTGTTTCTGTATCATGACATAGGGATAGCAATATCTACTGCACAGATTTATGGGGAGGATCAAGTGAAGTCATCTTTGTAAAGCACAATGAACACTTTAAAATGCCATGTGAATGTCAGTGATGGTTGTGATGATGATAATTCTAAGGACTAGGAAGAGTTCGTTGAATTTAAGAAGGTGTTATACTCTTCCTTTCAAGCCAAGAAGGAAATATTGATTCATAATCTCAAAGGATGCCTTATCCTACTTGGACATCCTGCCTCTAGTCTCTCACCTCTGTGATCAATACTTCAGACAGTTATCAAATTAATCTTCTTTAAGTACAAGTTTGATTTCATCACACTGCTATTAAAAAACCTTCATTGGTACCCGCTCACAGGTCAAAAAGCCAAACTCCTTAACCTGGCATTCAAGGCCCACCATGATCAGGCCTTACCCTTCTTTTTGAGCCTTATTACCCACTTTTCTTTTATGTGACATGAATTCTGTCCTTATTGATTCCTTACCCTCACCTGATCCCCAGTAGACTTCATATTTTCCACCGTCTCTGCCAGGAATTTCCTCTACTTTCTTCTCAGCCTCTCTGATTCCTACTCAGTTCATAGGCCAACTTGAAAACCCACCTCCTCCAGGAAGCCTTCCTTGACCATTCTAGATCACAGATATTTCCCATTCTTCTGATCAGCTTGCTGGCACAATGGATAGAACACTGTGCCTTGAATCAGGAAAATCTGAGTTCAAATCTGGCCTCAGACACTTAGTATCTATACAGCCTTGGACAAGTCATTTATTCTTTGTTTGTCTCTGTTTCCTCAATTGTAAAATAGTTATATTAATAGTACCTACCTCACAGGGCTGTTGTGAATGTCAAAAGAAATAATACCTACACACATATACACATATATGTATACATATACATATATATGTATGTGTACATGCATACATATGCACACACACATACACACACATGCTTATTCCCTTCTCTTTTCCTTCCCTTCTGATCTACATTTATTATCATTAACCCTTATTTGATAGCATCATGGCTCATTATGAATTGTAGGTGATCTTTTCACCTACAAACAATCATTTTCTTGTGCAGATGATAAGCCCTGAAGGGCTTATCAGATCAGAGCCTATATCTCCTACATCTCTGTAATTATCTTCATAGCACCCAGAGCAGCAAACTGACCCAAAGAAGCCCAAGGTGTACCTGCAAATTGTTTCCTATCCACCAGTAGTAGACTGTTAGATTAGGGTTCTGGGGCAGCAGAATGGCAGTCAGGTTGACTTCCTGATTTACTCCAATAACAGGAACCACTTCAAGGTGTAAGGCCCGTAGAGGAGCTAGGGAGAGTTACAAAAAAAGGCATTAGTCAAAGAGTCATTAATTTATGGAGCCCTTTAGTCCTTCCTCTAGCTCTATACCATGTTCTCTCAGTAAAGGGATTGGCTTGCATTGAGTTTTTCCCCAGAATGTACAACAAAAGGGCTATTGGTACCTCTAGGAGGTGTCATTTCTCCAGCTAAACAAAGATCCAGGAATTAAAAAAAAAAAGAAAAAGTGATTTTCCCATTCAACTAGGGCCACATGGAATTTCAGCAATGTAGCAATGCAAGGTGTTTTAGCAGAAGAATGATTGGTGTTAAGTTTTGGTTCTGTTATTTAGTACCTGTGTGTACCACCCTGAATCCTCCTCTGTAAAATGAAGGAACTTCAATAAGATGACTGTAAGACCCTCTCTTGCTCTAAATCACATGATTACTTGTAAAAGCTACTCCTGGAAGAAGGTCATTCCTTTCCCAGGATAGATGGAGGATCCTGAATTTTGGAGTTGGAAATGACTTCAGAGATCAACTAGTCCAGGAAACCTTGAGGGCCTTGAGGGCACATGTGGCCTTCTAGGTCCTTAGGTGGGGCCTTTTGACTGAATCCAAGTTTTACAGAACAATTTCTTTTATTAAGGGGATGTGTTCTGTGAAGTTGGGTTCAGTAAAAGGGCTACACTTGAGGAGGTAGAGGGTCACATGTGGGCCTCGAGGCAACAAGTTCCCCACCCCTGAACCAGTCCATCCCCAAAATGAAGCATGAATTTCCCCCTACACAACATCTCCACCAAGTGGGCATACTACTTAAAACCCTCTAGTGACAGAGAGCTCATGACCTCCCATGGCAACTCATTTCATGTACACATTGAACTGTGATCCACTTCTTTGTCACTTCTCCCTTTTATTCCTCCAAGTTTAAACATCAGTTGAATCCCACGATATTGAGTCTACCAAAGTAGGTCCCTTTTATTGTCATAGAAGACTCTGGTGCTTGTTATTCTCAGGTGCCCTTCTTTGGAACTCATCACTTTTTCCAAGTCTTTTACAGTTGGGTCTTAATCAGGCAGTTTAGGAATGGAGTAGCAGAGAAGACTGGAGAAGTCTGCCATTTGGCACTTGCTAGCTGTGTGCCCATGGGCACATCACTTAGCCTTTCTGAGACTTAATTGCTTCATCTATAAAAGGGTGATGATGATATCCATGATGGTTTCCTCACTGTACTATTGTGAGAAATAAATAAGAGCATGCCCACAATCTACTGTGCAAACCTGCATCTGATATGCAAGTGCCAGTGGTGATTATTGTTACCATTAACATATGTCCTAGATGTCTCTGCAGTGTGCTCTCTGATACCTCATAAAGCATTTTGTAGGGAAAACAATATGTGGGATAGATTTTCAGTAATTTAACGTTAATTGATTTAATAAATTAAAATTGCTTTATAGATGAATAACAATAGTTCATGTTTATGTACTCTTTTATGATTACAAAATGTTTTGTATATAACTTCTTGGTTTCTTTCCTCACAATAGTCCTTTGAGGTAAGTAGAGTAAAAGTTATTATCCTAATTTTACAGAAGAGGAAACTGAGGTTCAGAGATAAATTCTATAGTAAGAAAGTGAGCCCCATGGTTGAAGGATAGCTGTTAAGGACTGAGATACATGGATACACAAAGGATCCACCTGGGGAACATGTGGTGTGGGAACTTTTTCTACTAATGGAGATTGTATCTCTTTTATGACTTAGTGAATAAGTCATAGGAAGATGCTTGAATGACATAATGTTTAAGACTTAACAAGAGTTTCTTTAATTAACTAATGAATAACAAAGGAGGATTTGAATATGTCAGTGCACAGAGCATGAGTCTTAGAGTAAGGAAGACCAGAGTTCAAATATGGCTTCAGACACTTACTGTGTGACCCTGGGCAGGTCACTTAACTCTGTTTGCAGTTTCTTCATCTTCAAAATGAGCTGGAGAAGGAAATGGCAAACTACTCCAGTATCTTTGCCAAGAAAACTCCCAAATGTGGTCACAAAAAGAGTTGGACACAATTAAAATGACTGCATAACAACAACAACTTCCTAACTCTAAGTCTAGCATTCTTTTCACTAGGCATCCTGCCATGGTGAGATAAAGAAAGTCATTCCTTCTCTTAAAAATGATTGCCTCTTAATTGGCTTCCTGAAGGCATAATGAAGTCAAAAGAATACCAGCTTGATCTGAAAAGAGGGGTCTTTCAGTTCTGACTTTAACAAATGTTGAATAATTAGTTGTTTGACCTTGAAAACATTGCTTCCTGCCTCCCCTTTGTCTTACTGGGGGCCTCAGTCTCCTTCTCTAAAAAAATGGAGAAAATAATATTATTTGCTGCATAAATATGTTGTAAGAAAAATGCTTTCTAAGCTAGAAAGTGCTTTGTATTTATGAGTTGTTGATAGTATTAAAACCTCGTGGCATTCAGTATGTTTCCCTGGGAAAGTCTTTTCTCAAGCACTGTCCATGGTGCTACCTATTTCTATTGTTTTCACTGAGTTGTTGCCCTTCTCTGACATGTTTATAGGAGGGGAAATAGCTGTCTCCAAGTTTTCAGAGGAGCTGAATGTTTTTCTAGCTGATGGATCTTGGTGTTATTTTACATGTCAATTGGCTACTGTATATACTTCTGAGTGGATTTTCTTGATTTTATACATGGAAATATTACACATTATGGATATATATTATATATACATATATATGATAGGTATTGCACATGAATAATTATATATAATACTATTATGTGCACATATATACATGTGGATACACAGTGAATACACACAGAGGCACACACATATATATGCATATATTATGCACATATCTACTACATATGTATACACATATCCACATGTAGGTATATGAACATATACGTGTATATAAGTCATATTCTTGTGCAAATAAGGCAAACATTCTTGCTCCAATCAACTCACAACTTCTGTGACCTTGTTAGTCATATAATGACCTCTGGTCATGTTTGTTACTAGTTCTCACTCCCTTACACAATGAATGGCAACTTCCAGAGCTGTTATTTCTCACCCCGAACAATATATAATCTAGATGTATACTTCTCTATTCCCTCACAGACCATTGGATAAACATATTTTTTGGCACAGATGTTACTTTCATTAAGAGCACAGTGTTGAATATGGCCAAGAAAACAGATCACATATAGACCTTTTACTTCCAAATAAAAACCTTTCAGTGCATTCCTGCTGTCAACAGACAACAAAACAAAATGAATCAAAATTCCTTAACCTGATTATGAAGGCACTCCACAATCTGGCCCCAACCTGATTTCCAACTTTATTTTATACAATTCTTCTCACTACATTTAAGCCAAACGAACCATTACCTATCCTCTAACTTGTCCCAACCTCTCTAAACTTGAAATATGCACAGATCATCTCCCATGCCTAGAATTTATTCCTTTGAGTCTCAGTTCAGATGTGAACTCCTGAAGGTATCCTTGATTCTCCCCCTATCCACTAAATATTATCTCTCCAGCCTCACATTTGCTCAGAGTGCTTTGGAGCTCTCCTTTGTCCTGATCTTTTACTACCTTGTATTATACTTATCTTTGTAACTTTTGCATAGATTTGCATAGAAATTTGCATAGTTTGTAACTTTTGTTAGATTTTAAGCTCTCTGAAGTCAGGGACTGTGCCATTTTTGTATTGTTCTTTTTCTAGTTCTGAGTGTAGGGCCAGCACATAGGAAGAACTTAGTAAATATGTATTGAATTGAAATGAGCTTGCTTTACTCACTCAGAACATTTATTTATCACTTCTATCACTGAATTTTATTATATTTTTGTAAACATGCCAGACAGCAGCAATGGAGCGATTTGCTGCACTGATACTGTCTCTTCCTACAAAGTACAGCAGGATAACGAAGTCATCAGACTTCAGGGTTCAGTATCCAAAAGCATTTGAAAATTTGGCTACAATAGCAGCATTCTTGGGCCAAAAGGGCGCCTGGGGATTTAGCTTTACAGATTAAGTGGTGAGGATACTAGGGTTTCTGTCTTTGTGGTGAAATAAGGAAGTTCTGCTGGTTTATCCAATGAGGAGCCTCCTTTTCACACATAAAATCCATGCTAAACACAGCTGGCTTCTGATCAGTGGAAACGTTTCCATAGGAAATTATCTGGCCAATAATCTACAAGGCCTCAATATAATCTACAAGATTTATAATCAACCAGTGCACAATTTCCTTGGAACAGCTAAGGATCTAAAAAGAAATCAAGAATCTCTACCCTGTGGTTAAAGAGTGTTCTCATTTCCTTCTCAGTTCATGATATCTACTATACTCTTATGACCAATGTTAGCCCACATGACTGTAGATACAGATCTGACATGACATAGACATAGACTTGGAAGCAACCTATGAGTTCATCTAATCCAGACCTTATATTTTAGAACTGAAAAATCTGAACCCAAGGAAGCCGAAATAGCTTGTAAAGGGTCACTCAGGCAGAATTTGGATTTGAATTCAGGCCTTCTAACTGAAAATATAATACTCTTTCTAATACACCACATTCCCTACTTAAGGTTTCAACTGCTGGTAGACTTTTGCAGGAGGCAAGCTTTCAAACTACTGTGCTGATGCAAATATGGGCCACCCCTAAATCTATTTCATTGTTCTAAATGGCATCTTTTTAAAAAGATAGGTAGATGGATAGATAGGTAGAAAGAAATAAAGAGAAAGAAAGAAAGGAAGAATGAAGGAGGGCAGATAGACATACAGACAGACAGATGGACAGATAGATAGATAGATAGATAGATAGATAGATAGATAGATAGATAGATAGATAGACAGAACAGATGAACAATATGTTCTCTTTGGTCACTCCATGCCTCATGAATCTTTGTGGAATATAATAGATGATGGATCAGCAGAGAATCTGGTTGAAAGGAAGCAGCATAACTGGTGAAAGGCTGGGGGTGAGGACTTGCAACAGAGATGGGACGATGGGAGGGGGGAGAGTTGAGTAATGTGTCAAAAGAGAGAGAGGAGAAAACTTGAATAGGGTCAAGAAGTTACCCCATATCCTGTAACCCTTGCTAACGTTCCTGCCCAGGTCTCTGTCAGGTATGTTGAAAATGTTCCCATCTAAGCAGAGCACATACTAGGATAGAGTCATCACCTGTTGTTCTCTTCTCAGATTTGTGGGGGATGTTTCCAAAATTAACATGTCCCTACTACATACACTGGTACATGCACATATAATACACAAATAACACTGAAACATATATGTTATGTCTATTTATATAATCATGCAGATAACACTAATTAAATGTCATACTTGGATTTTCTGCAAGTCAGACTTGAGGACAAAGCATGCATATATTCAGAGCAACTTGGTAAATATGCTTAGGATTTTCAGGACAGTTGATTTCATGGTAGAAAAACTATGGTACTAAAGAGAAGGTGCATATGTTTCCCCAAAGCCCTGAGCTTACACCGTAGTTGTCATCATTTTCATTTTTATCATCATCATCATCATCACCAGCACCATCACCACTGATCAGTATTTGTATTGTGATGTAAGGTTTAGAAAGGACCTTACTTGTTACTCACTTCATCTTTATAATACCTCTGTGAGGTCAGTGCTACTATCACTCACATTTTACAAGTGACAAAACTGAGTCTGGGAGAGGTTAAGGAATCTGCCTGAGGTATTACTGCTAGTAATTGTCTGAGGCAGGATTTGAATGAAAGCATCAGGAAACCCAGGGCAGCTAGGTGACTCGATGGCTAGGGCATGGGGGCTATTGTTGGGAAGACTCGAGTTCATACCTGGTCTCAGACACTTATTAGCTGTGTGACCCTGGGAGGGTCACAACCCTGCTTGCCTCAATTTTCTTACTGTAAGATGAGTAGGAAAAGGAAATGGAAAACCACTCCAGTATCTTTGCCAAGAAAACTCTAAATGGGGGACACGAAGAGCTGGACAAGACTGAAACGATGGAATAACAACAGGAATCAAGAAACCATATTAAAGATGAAAAAACCAACTCACCATTCACTTGAACAAACAATACAGCTTCCTCATGCCCAGCAGCATTCTCTGCTTTCACAAAGACACGGTAAATTCCTGGATTCTCATAGCGGTGCCGGATAAGTTCCCCTGTCACAGTGAGGTTCACATAGACAGCCTTAAAGCCATCACCAAGGTCTACCAGGTACTTTGTATTTAGAACATCCCCCTAGGAAAGAAAAATCAGAAGCAATTTAGAATTTGTGTAAATATACCCTATTTCATGTGTGTATAATTCCACTCATCTATCCTTTGCCTTCCTGACTCACATCTTTTCTCAAACCACTCTCTATACTTTGAATTTTTTCTCCCTACAACTCCTCCTATAGATATCTGACCCACCCATTAATATCTAGCTGAAATGCCTCCTCTTGCATGAAAGAGTGCCTGATTCCTCCTTCTTTCCTATGAAGTATCAAAGCATTTTGTTGGTGCTTTTATGGACTCTATACTGTTTTGTTGGACTGCATCTTATTTAATTCCTATACATAATATCCTTTAAACTGTGAGTCCCTTAAGGACAAAGACCCAGCAACTGAATATAGGGCCTTCCACATGCTAGGTGCTCAATGAATGTTTGTTGGATTGGATTGAATTGTATTATTTCCCCAACCAGGATTAGGGTTGTCTCCAACCCTATCCCTAATAAAGGCTCTTTTTCTTTTAGACCCACATTCTGCTTTCTTTTAGTCTGGATCAGATTTTTTTAATGTCTCTGAATAAAGACTCAAATGTATGGATAAAAATCATAATAGCTCACATTTCTGTTACTTCATAATTATAAGGTGATTTATATACACAATCTTTGATTTTCACAACAACCCTGTGGATTATGCAGTCCAGATATTATCCCCATTTTATAGATAAGGAGGGGTAACTATGTAGCAGTGGATAGAGGATGGGGCCTGGGGTCAGGAAGACTCATCTTTATGAGTTCAAATCTGGCATCAGACACTTGCCAGCTGCGTTACCCTGGGCAAGTCTTTTTACCCTGTTTGCCTCAGGCTCCTCATCTGTAAAATGACCTGGAGAAGGACATGATAAACCACTCTAGTATCTTTGGCAAGAATACCCCAGATGTGGTCCAAAGAGTCATACATGATTGAACAACAACAACATAGATAAGGAAACTGAGGACCAGTGAGAGGAAATGATTTGCCTGTGGTCACAGACAATAACCAGAGCTCTCTTTACCCCATCATTCTACCTCTACCTAGTTCATGGAATATCCACTGGAGGATTTTCACAATAATACCTTGAAAAAACATCCCAGAGCCTTCTAAATCTTCTACTATAAAGAAAGAAAAACATTATTCTTTTTCCTTTATAATGCCATGGTTTGTTGAACTTCCCTTTATCTCATCATACACAATGGTAGGAACAATGCCTAGGACATAGAGGGAGACTGCAATAAAGAGCTTCCACACTTATCCAAAACTCATCTCTGCTTCGGCATTTAATCACCCACAAAAGATGTTTACTGCCTCATATACTTCCCTGCCGCGAACATTATCCTTTAAATAACCATATTAACCATATACAGATGAGGGAAATTGAATGAAGGAATGAATAACATATACAACTTTTCAGGGTGGAGGAATACCCATTTTTCCCAGTGTGCCTACACAGCTAGACCAAATGGTAATTATATAATATTAAAATAGCACCTGAATGACCATGTTGCTACTTTATTCTTATTTCTATTCACAGAATGTTAGAACAGAATATGAAGAGTTGGTAAGGATTTTAAAACATAGGCAATTGGTTGAGCTGGAAGGGATATTAGATTAGAACCACACAGGTCCATAGAAATTATATAGTCCAAATAAGGAAATAACGTCCAGAATGGAGAAGCAACCTGGCCAAGGTAAGATAACTGGATAGTAGGGGAGCTGGAATTAGAAGCCACTTCTCTTGACTCCTAGTACCCTTGCTTTAATACAACTGTCAAGTAACAGACAAAAAGGCAACATTCATTCAATTGTGGTAAGACAGTTGTATTGGATGTATGGTCAAGGCAGCATGGTGGTGGAGATAGAAGGCTAAAATTGAAACAGTGGTTTCCCCTAGATCCCTCCCTCTTCAGAACTTATCTGTTTCTACTGAAACTATCTATTCTCTTGAACCATCATCCATTCTTCTAGTCACCTTGGCTTGCCATTTTGGTACTAGTCCTTACTCTCCTTCACTCCACATACCAACAATTGCCATATTTCGTCATTTCTACCTCCTAAACCTCTCTCTCACCCATCCCCTTCTCCACCCACTCATTCTGCTACCACCCTAGATCAAATCCTTATCGCAAATAGCATTAGAGGCAAACTAGATGGCACAATGGTTAGAGTATTGGGCCTGGAGTCAGGAAGACCTGAATTCAAATTTGGTTTCAGGCACATATTAGCTGTGAGGCCCTGGGCAAGTCACTTGTCTGCTGCCTCAGTTTCTTTAACTGAAAAATGAGGATAATGATAGGATAAGGATAATGCTTCCTAGGGTTGTTGTAAGGATCAAACGAGGCAAGAGTTATAAAGTGTTTAGCATAGGCCTGACACATATTCGGTGCTTAATAAATGCTTATTGTCTTTCCTCTCCCTTCCTTCCTTCCTTCCCTCCTTCCTTCCTTCCTTTCTTCCTTCCTTCCTTCCTTCCTTCCTTCCTTCCTTCCTTCCTTCCTTCCTTATCTCCTTCCTTCTTTCTTTCCTTCCTTCCTTCCTTCCTTCCCTCCCTCCTTCCTTCACTCCTTCCTTTTTTCCTTCCTTCCCTCCTTCCTTATCTCCTTTCTTCCTTCCCTCCTGTCTCCATCTATCTCTCCATTAATTCATCCTCCATTCTGCTGCTAAGGTGATTTTCTGAAGCTATAGATCTAACCAACTCCATCTCTATTCCATCAATTCCAGCAACCTCCCCACCACCTCAAATTTTGCCCCCTATACTTGGAATGTATTCCATCCTCACCTCTTTTTGGAGACTTTTCCTTATCTACCCCCAACAAACTTAGGTAGTGTTCTTTCTTTCCTCTTCAAGTGATCATGTACATACTCATCTCTCTCCATGTTACAGGAGGGGGCAGCTAGTACAAATTTACAGAGATAGAATATAGAGCGTCTTGTGAGTGGGACAGTGAGGAAAAAAGAATGGATGGATCAGAGAGTGACTATAATTTCCTTATACACCGCAATCCAACTCTCATTTCTATAATTTTGCATGTTCTGTTTTCTCTTCCTATTCCAACTGTCCCCTACCCCAAGCCAGATTTCCCTTTCTCCTTTCTGCTTCCTGGAATCCTTGGTTCTCTACAAGATTCAATTCAAGTGCTACCTTATCCACAAGGCCTTTCTTGGTTCCTGCCAGGGCCCTTCCTCCTAAAATGACCTTGGATTCATTTTATACAAATCTACACAATGGTACGCTTATTTATACGTGCACATATTATGTCTCCTATTCAAATTTAAGCTCCTTGAGGGAAGAAAGTTTGTCACATTTTTTTTTGTGTTTGCATCCTTGAAGCTTAACACACTGCTTGGCATACAGTAGAATTTATAATGCTTGCTGATTTATTGGAATCCTTAGTTTCCTTTAAGGTTCAGCTCAAACTTTTCTATGGGAAAGTTTTCTTGGTTGCCAGATTACTAATGTCTTCTCCCCCAAATTATCTTGTATACATTTTGCATATACATATATGAATATATGTATGTATATATGTATATATGTATACATATATATGTATATATATATATATATATTAGATTTAGATTTTGTCTTATTCTGCTAGGAACCAGGCCACCAAAGTTTCCTCTCCATAACCCCCTACAGGTAGCCTCTTCTCACCTCCCCTTTTAGTATTCAAGGCTTTGTAAGTGATCTTCTTTCAGAAGAATGGAAGTTGTCAAAAGGCAGGGACTGACTTGTTTGCTTATATTTATACCCTAAGGGCTCAGAACAGTAGCTGGAACATAATAAGTGCTAAATGAATACTTGCTCCATCTATCATCGATTATCTATCTGTCTATCTATCCATCCGTCCATCCATCCATCCATCCATCCATCCATTGGTCTGTCTATCTATCCTATCTTTATGTACTGTCTCCCCAGTTTATAAGAACCTCAAAGGCAGAGATCATTTCACTTTTGCCTTAATGTTCACTCCCAGTGCCTAGAACATTATAGCACATGGTAGGTAATTTGTTGATTGATTGATGTGAATCCTATCTCACTTACCATTTACGATTCTGGGCATGTCCATCCTCCCTCCCTCCTTCCCTTTTTTCTTCTTTATCATCATCAACACCAATAAACATTTATTAAGTGCTTACTATATGTCAGATTCTGAGTTAGGTCTGTAAAGAAAATAAAGAACATTGTCCCTGTTTTTAAGGAATGTGTAATCTGATGGTGTTCTCACTCAGCCTACAAAACGAGAATATTATTTGTAGCACTTAGAAGGTTGTAAGGATCAAAAGGTTCACTGTAAGCATATAGTTGGCAAACCTCAAAGTGCTGCATATAGTTTATTATTATCATCCATAGTAATAAGAACTGAAAAAATCTACTCTCTAGAGTAGAGCATTTTTCAGATTCCTTGTTTATCTAGGTTCTTCTTCTTGTAGGTTGTCTGTATCCTCCCTGCTATAAGAAACATGGACACTTGGTAGCTTTAGGATGATTTCACTACTTCCAAGAACACATTTCCTGTCTTTCTTTAGGCAATGGTGCCGACATGCAGAAGAACCAGAGGGAGGGCAGGTCAAGGATCATCCCTTCACTCTGAGAAAAGTTACTTTTCAAGTTCAAACCCTCTTAGAAGCCTGTGAATTTCAGTATTAAACCTTCCTTCAGTTTCTCTTGTGGGAATGCATAGACATGTCTGATATTTATTCCAGTCTATAGGTGGCAGCAAATTGTTCTGTTTCTTGTACATTTCTTTTCTCAGTTTGATGTATAAAGTAAAAATCAATGGAAAAAAGTTTATTATCTGCTATGGGATATGCAAGTCTTTCTTCTCAGACCAAGACCTAGAGGATGTTAGGGAACTCTCTGCTAATACTAGGGACATGACTGGTTTTAAAGAAGATGCAGTAACTGAACATAGCTTATGGTGTCAGATAACACTGGAGATGCTTTCCGAGAATTCAAATGTAGAAGACTTGAGATCAAAGGAGACTGGACCAGAAAACAGCTCAAAGGGGCTCTGAGGTCTTCAAATCCAGCCATTTTATTTAAAAAATAAATCTGCTCTGTGCCATACCTGATAAGTATTCATCCAGCACCCAGTAGAAGGTCTCCAGTGACAGGGTACTTGTTATTTCCACAGATCCAGCCCCATTTCCTTTTTAGATAATGTTGATTGCTAGGAATCTTTTAATATTGAGCTGAAATCTGTCTTCTCACAATTTCTAAGCAGAATTCATTTAATACACAGATTTTTGGATTTGAAGCAGGAAGATCTGCATTCAAATCTTGCTTCAGACACTAGCTTTAATGTGATCTCAAGTAGCTCAGTTGACCTCTGAGCCTTAGTTTCTTCATTTGTAAAATGGGAATCATAATAGTACCCCAACCCCCTCACAGGGTTTTTATGAGAACCAAATGATATAATAAATAAAATTCATTTTCCAAACCTTAAAACACTACTTAAATGCTGTCATTAAATTTCAAGTAAACTAATTTTAATTGTTATCATTCCAAATGCAAAGAAAAACTTAAAGAGAACCCTCCAGGAGTGGAATGTCAATTAATGCCATAGGAGGTAGTAAGAAACTTATCACCTAAGTTGTTAAAGATGGTTAACGACTTGTTGAAGCAGAGTAGAGTAGCCTCCTCTTCCTGAACTCTATATCCTCCAAAATCTTTCTCTACTCTGAGATCCTTTGAGGTAAAATGACTTCGCAAAAGCCACACAGATAGCTGTTTGCAGAATGAACATTCAAAGTGGGGTCTCTTGACTAGAAATCAATAGAAGAGACTAGAAATAGTCTCTTGACTATTTCCATTACATGATGGGAATCTTTCTCTTTTATCATTACTAACCAGAGATATATTTTGGCAGCTGTCCACAGCAATGAAAGTGATAGGTGGGACTCCAGAGTATTTGCAAGCCAAAGAAAGAAAGTACCAGTCTATTCAAAATGTAGGTCCAATCCCCCTGAAAATAGGTGGTGCCTGTTCCTTGATAGAATCACAATGATAAAGAATGATCCTGTATAATGAGAGAGTAACCTTTCCACTTTCACCCAGCAACATCAGAGTAATCAGAGATAGGAACAGGAATAAAGATTGGACTTGTGTTTTCATTTGTAAAATGAACTCCCAAGTTAGGGAACTCTCTCTACCAATTCAGGTCAACATCATCTCTGCAACTTATAGCCTTTGCCTAGGTCTCTGAAACGTCATGTGACTTACCCAGGGTCATATAGTTAGTGTATGTCAAGGTAGGACTTAATTCTTCCTGGGTCCAAGGTTGGCTATACCATACTGTTTCTCAATGGAGGAGATCTAGTATGTTATGGTGGATATAGGCTCTATACCCCTCTCAAATATAAGCTATACCTCTGAAACCAAACTAGCCAAACTCTAGTCTCCTTAATATACTTCATACAACACACTCCATCTCCCACCTCCCCAATGTCACTTCCCCAGGTTGAACCCCTGCCTCGAATCTCTTCTTCCTCATCTCTGGCTTTCTTCAGGTCTCAGCTAAAGGCCCACCTTCTACAAGCAGTCTTTGCTGATTACCTTTATTCCAGCTCCTTCTCTCTGTGATTTTCATCAGTGTCTCCTGTATATATCTTGTTTGTATGTAGCACTGTGGATGCTTTCTTTCTCAAAAAACTTTGTATTGCTGTTGCTTAGTACTCTATTAAGTAATAGAGATTACTTAATAAATGTTTGTTAACCTATTTTGAAATGAGAGAAATATAGGTATACAATAAAACATATAGGCTTTACTCCTCTACTAGCATCCTTCTCTAATTCTGAAGTGCAGAAATTCTTAAAATCTATGCTAATATAATGAAAGTGATGTCACATCCTGGAAGATCACAGGACACTGACTTAGGGATGGAAGGGAACTGAGAGAGCATTTCGTTCAACCTCATCATTTTTAAAGATGAGAAAAGTGAGACCCCAAGTTATATAGGTAAAAAGTAATAGGTCCAGGATTCGAAGCCAGGTCCTCTGACTCAAAACCCAGTACTCTTTCTACTATACCATTCTGTATCTCCTTCTAAGTAGCTCTCTTTGATACAGTGAAAAGAACACTGATTTTGCGGCCAGAAGGCATGGGTTGGCATCCAACCTCTTCCATTGATTAAACAAGGCACTTTACTTTTTCATGACTCAGTTTGCCTATATGTAAAATTGAGGTGATAAAACTTCCACTGTCTACCTCATAGGGATGTCATGAGCATTAAGGAGTCATGCAACACAATGTTTTGTAACCATTAACTACTGGACAAAGGTCAACTCTCATTTGTCCTAATTTCGGGTGTTTGTAGAATTGTCACTTCCTTCTCGAATTCTCGTCTCCTCCCAGAAGGTTTCTCTGTCTCTCTCCCTGTTGTAATTTTAAAATTGAGCTCTTCATTTAGTTTTCTCAGAGAACTAGGGCTGGATCTCTCCTTTGTCACTGTCACATTCTTTCTTATATTGTGCTTATTATGTTAGACCCTTTCTATTAAGATGGCCGATACTTTGATGGTACATTCTGTGCCATGTCTATCTGTGCCAACACAAAGATTTGCACTCAGTAGGTGGTTAATACGTATTTGTTGAATTGGGTTGAGGAGCTGAATCTTCAGTCAAATGTTGTGACTTGACTTTGGTTCCACTTGAATGAAAAGCTGGACCCTCAAGCTGCTAGGGAGTCCTTGTATATTTTTCTTGGCAGCCAGACTGCTATGAATACAGGAGAGTTTAAAGGTGAGCCATATCATTATTCTAACCTCCAGGAGCACCACAGGAAGGCTTAACATAACAGCTCACTTACCTGCTCCTGTCTGACCACAAACATGACGTCCTCTCCTGGCTTCACAGCAATTGTCTCTCCTTTGATGCTGACTTGCAATCCTCTGGGGGCTGTCAGGGGACACTGATGCTGGAACACATATCGCTGCAGGTCCAAACCGCCTTCACAGACATTAGACACCACTTTCCGGTACCTATAGCAGATGAGAGAGAGCTTCTTGTAGACAAAGCTGGGGCTTAAGTGGGAAGAGCCCTGGGTTGGGAGTCAGAAGGACTCCATAGGAGCTCTACCTCAGATGTGGACTTGCTGTATGACTTTGGAAAGTCACCATACCATAGCTGTCTGACTCTCCATTTCCTCATCTAGAAAATAAGGATAAACATAATTGTGTTCTGCATCTCAGAGAGAGGATCAAATGAGAATTACTTAAGTTGATTCGTAAACCATAAGAACACTTAAACAGGCTTAGCACAGTGCCTGGAACATAGTAGGTACTTAATAAAAGTTGACTGGTGGATAAACCTTAATATTTTTTCCCAAGTTTATGATTTCATCAGTGTCAAGAGATCCCTCATGAATAAATTTACTTTACCAATGCAGATCAACAATGATTCTTAGACAGTTTCCTGGAACTGAGAGGTTAAGTGACTTGCCTAGGGTCACACAGCCAGGATATTGCAAAGATGAGACTTGAACCCAGGTCATCATGACCTCAAGGGCAGGTCTCTTTTCTAAACCAAACTATATTTCATCAGTAATAAATGATACTGGTAATAGTATTAATAATGTCTACACTAGTGAAGTACAAACTCTGGGGGCAAGAATCTCTGATCTGCCTACCTCACAGAGCTTTTTTGAAGATCATATGAGATAATAGTAATTATAGTTACCATAAACATATTTTGATAAATGAATTAGTATTAAATTAATTGACATGTAATTATATTTAGTTAATTATAATTTAATTATTTTAACTATTTTACTTTACATGAATAAATGTAAGTATATATATATATATATAATTTATAAGGTTTACGAAGTACTGTAATATGTTATGTTGATCATCATAACAACCCTGTGAAGTTGATGTTATTATAATCCCATTTTTATAGATGATGGAACTGAGGCCGAGAGCTTTCTGACCTCAAATCCCCTCTAGTCTTCTGGCACCTAGCTGTCTCAGATAATGGATGTGAAAGTATCCTTTAACCCAGAAGATCAACCTAAATTATTTTTATTGTTATCATTATATTTGTTATTATTAGCCTTTGAAGTCAGGATCACATTCTCCTCCAGATTTCTCCCAGGACCTAGAACAGGATTCTGAATATAGAAAGTACTCATGAAGCCTGTGTTGAAGGTTTGACGGAATAAATCAAAGTAGTGGAGCACAGTGGAAGGAATGGTGAACTTGACCATTGAATTTAGTACCTCTGGACCTAAGTTCGAATTCTGGTTTTGCCACTTATCATCTGTATGAACTGGACAACTCATTTAGTATCTCTGGGCTTCAGTTTTATCATCTTATAGATAAATGCTTTATAAATGAGAGGTTGGACCAGATGTCCTCTAGAGTTCCTTTCAGACCTAACTGTCTGATCCTATGGCTGATGATGCTGTTGACTTCTAAAAGGCATATTATTCTTTAAATGAGAGACCATATTGCATAGAGAATAGGGTATTACACTTGAAGTCAGGAAGATCTGGGTTCAAATTCTACCTCAGATGCTTACTAGCTGTGTGACCCTGGGAAAGTCACTTAATGCCTCAGTTTCCTCATCTGTAAAATGAGAGGATTGGACCCAATGGCCTCGGAAGTCTCTTCCATCTATGATGCTATAGTTAAATTTTTAAAGTTTACTTGAAATCTGTTCCTGTTTGGAGGATTTCTTTAAGAATTTTAGAATATCCTCTGAAATAACGGGAGGCACTTTGGATAGATCACAAAATGAAGGCTTGATATCATTTGCCTGTTACATTAATAGTCCCTCTAGGGTACAGAGTAGTTCCACATATATGATTTCACTAAACCCTCACACCTTGTGAGGTGGACAATTTAAGCATCACCATCTTCTTCTCAGATGGGTCTCCCAGAAGTGAGTCATTTTCCCATGGTGGGTCATGGGTACTCAATGGCTGTGCAGAGATGAAATCACAGGTCCTCTAATCCCAATGTAATGACCTTTGAACTCTGTCCCAAGGTGTCTTTTTCACCCTCATACCCCTTTGACAAAGGGATAGTGATGTTTCTGCAGAGTAGAACATATGACTGTCCATGTTCCTTTACTAAAAACATAGGTTTTAATTGTCAGGGGACTAAAAACCCTACTGCAATCAAGAAACAGAACTCTCAGCAATCGTCTTTGTTACCTAAGGAGGCATCATTATAGTGGGGATAGGTAGGACGACTGGATTGGAAGATGGAGGACCTAGGTTCAAGTCTTATCTTTGCCACTGACTATATATGACCTCGGGCCAGTCACTGCTCTCTGAGCCTCCATTTCCTCTTCTCTGATATGAATATGCTAGACTAGAAGTTGTCCCAGGGCTGCTTCCAGTTCTGACATTTTATATTTTGAGATTTAAGTTCCTAGAGGGTAAGGTTTGTCTTTTACATCTTTTTGTATCCTTAGTGCTTAGTACAGTACCTGGCACATAGTAGGTATTTAATAAATGCTTATTAACTGGCTGACTGATTGAAAAACTGATCCAGCTCTAACCTTCTATTTAATTTGTTGTAATGTGCATTCCTACTCTATAACTCTATGAAACAAGGCATGTTTTCTGTAACTAAGGTAAAGTTTAACAGTATAGTACTGAGACACCAATGGTACAAAGACATATTTTATTTTGATATTTTTTTGGGAGGATTAATGATATTATTTAGAAAAGAGCACATTTTAAAAGGAATTATTAAGCATCTAACATAATCGATTCACAGCTGAAAGGGACCTCAGAGGCCCAAACCAACTCACTCATTTTACTGTTGAGGAACAAGAGCCCCAGAGGGGTTAAGGTCACTCAGGTAGCCTGTGTCATATATGAAATTTGAATCTGGCTCTAGAGTCAATAGTCTTTTTTTAGTATATCTGATAGGCTACCATATTCAGGTAATATTAGAGCTACAAGTCACCTGAGAAAATGAGATGTTTTGCCATGCAATAAATCAAACAAGTTGATTCTTACTTCCTGATTTTGACAGGTCAAAGGCTGGTCCTGACGGATGGAGCCAAGATGGCAGAATAAAGGCAGTCACTTGCCAGCCCTCCTAAATTTTCCTCCAAACAACTTTAAAGAATACCTCAAAATGAATTCTGGAGCTATAGAACCAAGAAAAGGAGTGGGTGCCCAAGACAACTTAGAAAGTTGGTGGGAAAGGTCTGTTTCATGGGGGTAAGAATGGAGCACAGTCCAGTGCAGGGCCAAGAATGACTCTGTTGCATTGCCCATACATAATTCTGGGCCACTGTCCAGGGTAAGGAAGAGTACCAGTACCATAAAGTGTGTGGCTACTGGGGAGTGGGGAATCTAGTTATAATTTCAGGGCAGAAAAGAGTACTTGTCACTTAGACCAGAGCACAGACCAGGAGAGCAGTTGTCATACCTCTCCTTAGATCATACCACTGTGAAATAACTGAAAACAGAGTTAGCTCTGAAAACACAACACAACACATACACACACAAAACAAAACTGAAGACTGGAACAGTGCCCTTCTATCCTGGGAGTAAAGTCCAACTTTAATATAAAGCTAAAAGTAAAAACATGAGTAGACAACAACAGAAAAAGAACCTGACCACAGAAAGGTACTATGATGAGAGGGAAGATCAAAATACAAACTTAAAAAAGGACAATGTCAGAAAAATTACATTTAAAGCCTTAAAGAAAAATGTGTATTGGTCTGTGGTGCAAAAAAGGAATTCATAGAAGGGCTCAAAAAGAATTTTAAAAATAAAATAAGAGAGGTAGAAGAAAAATTGGGAAAACAAATGAGTGTGATGCAAGATAATCATGAAAAATTCAACACCTTAGAAAAGGAGGAATAAAAAAATACTGAAGAAAATAACACCTTAAAAGACAGAATATGCCAAATTGTAAAAGAGGCACAAAGATCCACTGAGGAGAACTCCTTAAAAAGAAAAATTGACCAAACTGGAGGAAAAAAAGATATACAAACACTCACTGAAGAAAAAAATCCTTAGAAAGTTGAATTTCTCAAATGAAAAAAGAGGTACAAAGGTTCACTGAAGATAGCACTTCCTTAAAAATTAGAGTAGGGAAAGTGGAAGCTAATGACTCTATGAGACATCAAGAAACAATAAAACAAAATTAAAGGAATAAAAAAAGAAAAAATGTGAAATATCTCATTGGAAAAACTACTGACCTGAAAGTCATGATAAAAAAAAAGAGCCTAGACATCATAATTCAAGAAATTATCAAGAAAAACTGCCTTGGTATACTTGAGCCAGAGGGTAAAATAGAAACTGAAAGAAACCTTTGATCTTCCTCTGAAAGAGATCCCAAAATGAAAACTCACAGAAATATTATAGCCAAATTCTAGAGCTCCCTGGTCAAGGAGAAAATATTGTAAGCAGCTGGAAAGAAAAATTCAAATATCACGGAGCTACAATCAGCATAACATAAGATTTAACAGTTTCTACAATAAAAGATTGAAGGGCTCTGAATATGATATTATGGAGGGCAAAGGAGCTCCAATTACAAGTAAGAATCATCTACCCAGCAAAACTGAGTATAATCCTTCAAGGGAAAAATGGGCATTTAAAGAAATAGAGAACTTTTAAGCATGCCTGATGAAAATTCCAGAGCTGAATAGAAAATTTGATTTTCAAATACAAGACTCAAGTGAAACACAAAAAACGTCAATAGGAAAGGGAACTCAGAAGGGATCAATAAAATTAACTGTTTTCATTCTTATATGGAAATTTCATACTAGTAACTCCTAAGAACTTCATCATTATGATAGCAGCTCTATTCCAGTGTTCTCTCCACTACTCTCTCCACTCTCTCCACTACACTCTGTACTACATAGCTGCCCTGATGGATTACTATTGTGCTATAAGAAATGACAAGGACAACCAGGTGGTGCAGTAGATAGAATGTCATACCTGGAATCAGAAAGAATAATTTTCTAAGTTCAAATCCAACCTCAGACACTTCCTAGCTGTGTGAATTTGTATTAACCATACTTGCCTCAGCTTTCTGATCTGTAAATTGACCTGGAGAAGGAAATGGCAAACCTCTCCAGTGCCTTTGCTAAGAAAACTCCAAATGAGATGACAAAGAGTCGGAAATGACTGACTGACAAATAAGAAATAACTAACAGGATGCTTTCAAAAAAACCTGGGAAGACTTATATGAACTGATGCAAAATGAAATGAGCAGAACCAGAAGAACAGTGTACACAGCAACAACAATATGATTAACTGTGAATGACTCAGCTATTCTCAGTGCCACAGCAATCTCAGACAATTCCAATGGACTTAAGATGAAAATGCTATACACCTCCAGAGAAAGAACTGATGGAGTCTGAATACAAATCAAAGCATACTTTAAAAAAAACACAACATTTTATTTTGCTTGGGTTTTTTGTCTGTTTTCTTTCACAAAATGACTAATATGGAAATATGTTTTGCATGACTGCACATGTGTAATGTATGTCAAATTGCTTCCCTTGTCAATGAGAGGGGAGGGACAGAATTCAGAACATATTTTCTTTTAAAATTAATCTTAAAATCTGCTTTTCCATGTAATTGGAAGTTGTTTTTTTTTTAAAGGTTGGTCCTGTCTTCCAAAGTAGCAAATGGTGGGATACCACATGTCACTTACATTATCAGAACAAATGTCATTCAGGGTTTTTCTATATATATTAAAACTTATTTCCATTGTCTTCTTGGATTCCCCTCCTACCAGTTCTTAGTTACTATTTAGATTACAACTGAGTGAAAATAAGAGAAATTTTAAAACAACCTTACTTTAAGGAATTCAAATAATACTGTAGGAGACAGAAAAAATGGAAGTCCTGGGTAGTGGAAAGCCTGGGAATCAGAAGCCTTGACTCACTAATTTTTTGTGTGACCTTGGACAAGTCATTTCCCTTCTTCTGGATCCTGAGTTTCCTCATCAGGAAAATAAGAGGCTATCCCAGATGATTTCGGATGCTTATACAGTCACTAGAGTAGGAAAGGACCTTAGAAATTTAGTCTAAATCCCTCCTCCAATTTATATTTGAGGAAACAGAAGCCTAGCAAGGTGATAATGGGATCACACACATCATTTCCTTCTTTCCCTTTCCCCACCTGAAACTTGGATTCCAGCCTAGGAATGACTAGGGTAGCTATGAGCATTAACTTATTTTGTTGATAACCAAGTCTCCACTTAATTACCACTAGTTCTAAACCATGCAGTGTGGGGTAAACATGCCCCTCCACTTTCCACCTCCCATTTATAGGTTGTCTTCCCTTAGCAGAATGTAAGATTCATGAGGGCAGGGACTCTCTTGCATCCTTATCCCTAGCACTTTGTACAAAACCAGTTATCACATGATTAATGGGGATCGAGGGGCTGGGAAGGGAATAAATATTTATATAGTGCCTACTATGTGCCAGGTAGTGATCTAAGTGGTTGGCAAAAAAAAAATATTCTCTCATTTGACCTTCACAACAACAAGTGAGACAGGGCTGTTATTGTCCCCATTTTATAGTTGAGGAAACTGGGGCACACAGAGTTTAAATGACTTGCCTGGGATCAAGTAAGTGTCTGAAGCTAGATACAAACTCAAGTTTTCTTGATGTTAGTCTCAGCACTCTATCCACTGGGCTACCTAGCTACCAGTGCTAAATGGTGTGTAAATACTTGCTCACTCTAGCTATCTGTAGCTAGGTGGCACAGTGGAGAGAGTAATGGGCCTGCAGTCAAGAAGACTTTGTAAGTTCAGATCTGGCCCAAGACACTAGCTGTGTGACCCTGGGCAAGTTACTGTTTGCTTCAGTTTCTCATTTGTAAAATGAGCTGGGGAAGGAAATTGCAAACCACTCCAGCAACTTTGCCAAAAAAAAATGGGATCATGAAGAGTTGGACATCACTGAAGAAAAAAAGCCATCTGTCTTTCTCTCTGTTTACTTACCCATCAAGCTAGGTTTCTAGATGTCAATCAAACTGATTCTGTCAGTATCACATATTGGAAAGACCAAGACTTGACCCCTTGTCCCTGATTCTATCTGAAGAAGGTGTTATGAAGGTGAGTTTGCAGGGTTAGGCATGGGGGCCAGAGAATGGGTAATGAGCAAAGAAAATCAAGGAAGATTCAAGAGGTTTCCATTGGCACTTGATTTCCAAGATAAGGTGTCTAGGGGATTAGGATTCCTTGAAATGGGGTCAGAACTGGGGAGAAAGGCAGAAGTTGTGCTCTTAATAGCTTCACAAGCAGCAGCAAAGGAATGCCTTTAAGGTTTTCATATTACAAGAAGCCAGGCCGGCAAGAAGAAAATAGGTCAAGTTCAAAGGAAACTCAAGTTCAAAGGAGACTCAAGTCTGAGTCATCTCCTTGAGTGATGGGACCCAGACAATGGTGGCGTGTGTGAAGTTAGGCAGGAGATAAAGGAAGGAATTCTTGTATTCAGAGGAGCTTCTGGGAGAGAGAGGGAATATGGAACTTCGAGGCCAAAGCGAATTCTTCTTTCCTCCTTTTTTCCCACCCCTCTCCTCATCAGAAGAACCTTCAGAAGAACTCCATGTCCCTGAATGGTACAATAGAAGGTGGAGACAGAGGAATCTATATTTGGGGGAAGGACATAGACAGGCTGCTGTGTATCCAGGGAAGGGCATACATCCAACCCAGGCTGCTTCTGGTGACTGGAGACCTTGAGTAAATATCACAATTTACATTTACATGGTGTTTCAAGGTTTGCAAAGCACTTTCCTCACTATAATAATGTAAGGTCGATAATCTAAGGATTTTTATTGCCTCTGTTTACAGATAAGGAAACTGAGGTTCTCTATGAAGCAAGATTCAAGCACAGGTCTCTTAATTTCAGGTCTAGCACTCTCTATACCAGGCTGCCTCTTAGGTTCAGGTTATCTAGGGGCCATTCAAAGGCCCTGGGGTTGATTAACCTAGAGAAGAGAAAGCTTATAGGGGAGACAATGTAGCTGCCTTTAAGAAGAATTTTCATTTGGAATACAGATTAAGATTTATTCTTCTTCATCCTAGAGGGTAGAGTAAGGACTAAAAAGTAGAAGTTATAGGAAGGTAGTTTTAGACTCCAGATAGGGAAAAATTTCTCATCATTTAGAGCTAATCCAAAGTGGAATGAGCTAGCTTGGAAAGTAGTGAGCTCTGTATCATTGGAGGTCAGGTATAAGAGACTGAATGATCACTTATATATGTTATGGAAATGGCCTATAGGAAGCCATTTCTGATGCTCACTATTTATCTCCTTCCCTCTCCCTCCTTTTTATCGTATAGATATTTATTTAAGGAGTAGAACCCAACTGGAATGAGGAATATCTGAGTTCAGGTTTTTCCTCTGGGTTTTATAATCTTAGACAACTCATTTAAATTCTCAATGATTCAATCCACCCTCCAAGACTGTGTACTACAGAATTGTTTTTAATTCACATTAGTGGATAGAGTGTATATCTTCACTGGGAATTCCCTGTGTCAGTGAAATCACAGGTCAGCTTCAAAAGAAGATCTGATGATATGTTGTTGTCTCCCAGAATGGAATGTAAGTTCTTGGATACCAAGATCTGGTCCCTTGTTTGCCTTTGAGGCTACAATGACGAGTGCATTTGATATTCAGACATTTTTTAGTCATGTCCAACTCTCTGTGATCCCATTTGGGACTTTCTTGGCAAAGATACTTGCCATTTCCTTCTCTAGCTCATTTTATAGTGGGGAAACTGAGGCAAACTGGGTTAAGTGACTTTCCTAGGTCATTCAGCTAATATATGTCTGAGACCAAATTTGAACTCATAAAGAGTTCCAGAACCAGAACCAGCACTCTATTCATTGTACCACCTAGGTAGCACAGAGAAGGCACCTAATACATTTTTAATGAATTGGATTAAGTAGCTGGTAATCCAATAGAGAGAGGACTGTATCTAGAGTCAGGAATATCTCAATTAGAATCCCATCTCAGACACCTACTGGCTGTGTGACTTCAGGCAAGTCACTTGCCTTCTAAAATGAGGGGATTGGATTTAATGGTTTCTAGGCTTAGTTTCAGCTCTAAATCTATGCTACCACAGGTGGAGGTTTGATTAGATGGCCTTCAAAGTACTTTTCAACCGTGCTGGGGTAGCTAGGTAGTACAGTGGATAGAGCACCAGTGCAGGAGTCAGGAGGACCTGAGTTCAAATCTTGCCTCAGACACTTGACACTCACTAGTTGTGTGACCTTGGGCAAGTCACTTAACCCCAATTGCCTCATCCTGGGCCATCTCCAGTCATCCTGGTGAATATCTGGTCACTGGATTCAGATGGCTCTGGAGGACAAGTGAGGCTGGTGACCTGCACAGCCCTCCCTCACTCAAAACAAAGTCAAGGGCAAGTCATGTCGTTATTTCTCTCTGATGACATGGTCTTCTTCAGCAACGAAGGATGAACACACACAACCACGCTACTCTATGACTCTTGCCAATGCTCTAGGCCAGATATAGCTAGCAGGTGCTTCCTTCTAAGTGCCAAGAATAGTCACTTCTTAACTTTATAGCCCAAGGAGAGTACCCAGGAAAAATTATAAGATTCCAAGCTACAGGGCACCTCCAAGATTATCCAGTCTAACACTCTTATTTTACAGGGGAGAAGTTGTATCCCAGAAAAGGGAAAGATCTTTTTCATGGTAACATGGGTAAGTAGTTGGTAGAAAAAGATCAAATTTAGCATCTAGGTTTCTTGATCAGCAGTCTTTTTACTACTCTCTGCCAACTTTTTTCAAGAAGCATCTTTCATACCTTTTTGTTATTTTATAGTTATAAAGTACTTTCCATACAAATAGTTCCCTGAAGGAGACAAGGCAGGGATTTTTATTCTCACTTTACAGATTAAGAAACTGAGGTTTAGCTAGAGGAGCTGACAGTGAATAAATGACTAATTCGGGGCTCAAACCCAGGAATCTTGGCTGCAAGTTCAAGATTCTTTCCGCTAGCCCACTCTAACAATAGTAGTACAAAGAAACACTGCCTATTCTGGATTGTTCTGTCCCTTGGGAATGAGACAGAGAAGGCAGAGGTCCCCACACTTACCCTGGGCTGCTAGTGTATGCCTGTCCCAACACACAGTCTTCAGGAGGCAAGTCAGGATTAAACCAGAAGTTTGCAAAACACTTTTTGGCTTCCGATTTTGAAGGTGCTGATCGTTCAAACCCGTAATCACTAAGAAAAGAGAGAGGAAAGATGATGAATCATCACTATAGTCATTTCAGGACAGTCCCCTGCTCAACACAGCATGGGGAAGAGTAAAGTTAAGAAGATCCATTCAGAAATTATCACTGAATTTAAAGGACTTTAAAGGTCATTTGGTTTAACCCCCACATTTTTTTCAGATGAGGAAACTGATGCCTAATAAGGGGAAATGTCTTCGGTACACAGACTCTGACTTGAGTATTCCTTGCTTTTCGTCAAGACTCTGACTGTAGGAAAGGTTATGGAATGGTCCTGGAGGTGGGCAGCAATATGGAAAGACTCCTAGGTCAAAGGGGGAACATGTCCTCAGATCTTCCTGGGTCTAAACTGAGCTGTGCTGCTTGCCATCCTCCTCCTCCTAACCTTGAGTCTGTCTGTCTCTCTCCTCTCCTCTCCATTCCATTCCCCTCCTCTCCTTTCCTCTTCTCTCTTCTCCTCTGTCTCTCCTATTTGTCTCTCTCCTCTCTGTCTCTTATCTTTCTCTCTCCTCATCTTTGCCTTTCTTCTGTCTGTTTCTTCTTTGTATCTGTCTCTCTCCCCCACCCTCCTTTTCCTTTTCTCCCTTTCTCTGCCTGACCTTCATTTCTCCTTTTTCTCCCTCTCTATCTTATACTGCTTCAGTTTTTTTCTCTTTCTCCCTTCTTTTCTCCTCCCTTTCCCTGTGGAAATTTGATATCCATTTCCTAAACAAGCAAAAAAGTCATGTACCACTATTCTGTACATTTAGTATCTTCTAGTTAAATATGTTTATTTCTTATGCCCCCTGCTGTATATGTTACCTGAGGATGGATACTGTCTTACTGAAACCTTCAATCTCTCCTGGCATAGAGCACAGCATGATATACACTGTAGGTACTTCATAAATGTATTCTGAATGTGCAATTGATTGAATGTATTTTAAGTCTGTGCCTGCACACAAAACAGCCCCTTTCACCCTTTTGTTCCCCAGGGGCCACCCAGACTCACTGATGACAAGAGGCTTTCTTTGGACTTACCAAAAGAAATCTGAGCTTGAACACTTGCACACACTGGATGTGAGAACTGATGTGAAGCTCTGCCCCTTGATACACCATGATGTGGTTTTCCTTTTTCGGAAACTCCTCTGTTGGCCCATGATACAACGATTGCCCTGTAATCAGCAAAGATGTTGGGTCACGGACATGATAATGAAAGTTCTAGGTGAGAAGAAGGAGACATTTTTTCTCTTTTTGTCATTAGACCAAAATTTGCTCTGAGGATCTCCATCAAATGATGGATCACATGCTTTTTGTCATCAACAAAGGTAATCTGGTCCAAGTCTCTCATTTTGCAGATGAGAAACTGAAGTAAGACAAAGAGACTTGCCCAAGTCTTACCACTAGTAAGTGACAGAGCCAGGATTTCTACCCAAGTCAAATAACTCCCCATCCGATCTCTTTCTGTCACATCCCTCTGGACAAGACCATGGGGTGATAGATACTGCATGAGAATGATTTCCTAACATACCCCTAAACTGGAATTTGATTTTGACATAATCCAAATATCGTGCTTTTCTATCTAAATAATGTCTATCTTGGCCTTGACACACAGAAATCTGAGAAGTTCTAAGTGTCCCCAGACGCAGTTATATTTCTTTCTATTTTCAGTTTTGCACCTCTTAGGGCCCCTCACTAACCTTAGAATCGGTGTGAAAATATATACATTTCATTCTGTCTGTGTATGACATGTCCATCACCTTCTTAAAGAAAGCATTTATGACATAAAATCTTGAGGTCCCTTTGTGACTTGCAAACTTTTGGCTGTTCTCATTCCTTATTTCAGAATCATATTTTCCAACACTTTTTGTATTGCCAATTCTTATCTTATGCCTATCTTTGCACTGAAGTGAAAAAACATCAAACTACATGTTGATTTAATGCAGAGAATCTTTTAAAATTCTTCCTTGCATTTCTCTCCTATGGAGGTTCTTAATCTTTTTTTGTGTGTCATGGATCCCCTTTGGCAGCCTGAAGAAATCTATGGACCCTTCTCAGAATAAGGTTTTTAAATGCATAAAAAACCACATAGGATCATAGAGGAAACCAAAATTTTAGTAAAATATATAGTAAAAATAAAAGATGCATGTGTGTATATATATATATATGCACATATGTCTTCATATATAATATAGTAAAAATAAAAGATGTGTGTATATGTACACATATATCTTCATATATAGTACAGTAAAAATGAAGATGTATGTGTATATATATGCACACATATCTTTATAATATCACTTATATGTGATATATAGGAAATACCTTTTTGCTGTTGTTGAGTTTTTTCAGTGGTGTCTAACACTTTGTGACACCATTTGGGGCTTTCTTCGCAAAGACACTGGAATAGTTTGCTATTTCCTTCTCTAGCTTGTTTTGTAGATGAGGAAACTGAGGCAAATAGGGTTAAGTGACATGCCCAGGGTTACACAGCTAGTGAGGTTAGATTTGAATTCAGAAAGATAAGTCTTTCTGATATATTTTATATCTATATTTAACTCTATTTCTACATCTATATATTTCCCATCCAAGGTAATGCCTCCTCTTTGAAATCTACCCCAGGTTAAGAACTTCTCACTCAAGTCCTTATTCTCTTCAATGTATGTCACATAAGCTATAATTATTTTCTTGGGTACCTTTTTACAAATGCTTGTCGTGAATACTGCAATAGGAGATGACCCAAATATCCCAGGAATTCATGTTTCTTGTTGCCTTTGGAGACAACGAAAAACATGATCCCCTGATTCCTTTATTTGGCCTGCCAAATAAAGAGAACCCATGACCCATGCTTTCAATTCACTGTAACTTCTTTTTATCCTCTCATTATATTTACTTTGAACATTTCAGGGCTGACACAATTCAGTTCCATTAGTAACATGCTTGCTCCCCAGTGGTCATTAGTAACTGGAAAAGGATCTTCCATTTGTGATACTGAGAGCAAACTGAATATTTAGAGACAGCATAAAATGTGAGTCTTTGTCTCCTCTGTTCCCCTTTTACTATCCTACCACTATCATGGCAGAAGGAGCAGGAGGCTGAGGACTGAGAGCTGTTTTCCATTTTTCTTTGTTTCGAGGGGTTACCATGAGCAAAAAATTCATCACTGAGTAGCCAACCTATTGTTAAAAGGGTTCTTTGGACCTTGGTGGATTAGACCTATTAGTCTATTGCAGGGTCTAATGAAATTGAAGCCTTACTGGTCTGGTACAACCTGTCCGAGCTTACACTCTGATAGGCCAGGGGACCTCAGATTACATCCAGTCCACAACGAGGCATCATAGGGCTTGTTGGAGAAAGCCAGCAAGTGTTGGGTCCTTGGTTCCCAGGGCCCCCATTTGTATTATATCTTATCCCAGTTTCTGATGCAGAATGGACTTGTTCATGCACAGTAGCTGCTCCCTCCTCTACAGTTCCATCAAAATACCTGCAAGTTGGTGAGGTTCCAGTAGTCATAATCATCTTCAGTGCATTGCCTGGGAAAAGAGGGTCTGAAGTCCACCTTCACCAGCTCCCAGTCTGAACGGAAACTTATGTGACCAAAGACCCTGGTAAGGGAGAGAGTAGGACATAGGGTGAATTCCAGAAATAGTCATCTGTTTACCCCCCCAGCCCCCAATATCTGCTGAGTGCCTTGTGTCTGGAGGGTGTTGTACTGGCTTCTAGGGGAGATAGTAAACTGCAGAAAGGCTAAAGACTCCGGACTTGTCCTAACAGTTTGCAGTCTGGAGGGTTTGGGGGTGGTGATAAGATAAATGGATCATAATACAATTTGAAATGTGAAAATTCAATGAATAAAGTACAAAGAAGTACATTGATGCTGAAGGGAGAGGTATCATTTCCAGCTAGAGATATTAGGGGAAGGTGGACCTCGGGTCATGTGTATGAATTTGACAGACCAGTCTTCTCACTACTCTTAGGCAGAAACTATAAGGAGGCAAATAATACTTACACTGCCAGCCTCAAAGGTATGTTATAAGAAAAACAATTTCTCAACCCACAAATATTTATTAAGTACAACCTTTGTGCAAGGAGGCCCTATAATGGGCTGGGATGTCAACTGAGTAAAAGCAAGACCTTCAAACAAGCGAAATAGAATTTAACAACAGAATATAGGAAATCACACAAAATTAGCTAGTGATGTCCAAACAAAGACTTGAGGGGAGGCTTAGGAAGAGATTCCTGAACAGGGAGGTAGGATCTACTAGATGTTCCCTCTATGAAGTGGTATGAAACAAGATCCTTTATTTGGAGGGGGTGATGCAACTTTGGATCTTTTCCAAGGTGGAGGATGAAGGTGCTTAATATGTTTGGTGGATTAAACTGAATTTCAGTGGGAAGAAAACATGATTATAAACAGCTTTTTTGTCTTATTCCTAACAACATGAGAGAAAGACAGTGAGGAGAGGCAGAGGTGACCAATTTGAAATCATTCATTTTAAGAACTCGTAGGAGAGGAGGAAGCAAGCCAATGTGTTATTATTATCTATCCCATAAAGGATGGCTACAAAACACTGACTAAAATGTGGAAATGAACTAATCTCCAGCCACCCCACGTTCACTGTGAAACTCAGACTGAGGCTAATTTTCACCTATTAGCTGCTGTAGAGAACTGCCAGAGGGGGAAATGTCAAGACATTTTATTACAAAGTCAAGTGAAGGAGAAAGCCCAGCTGACCTTAGGATCATCAGATCTTGACTTAGAACCAGAAGGGACCATAGATGGCATTTAGTCCAGTCTCTTTTGCAGGTCTCCCTCAACTCCCTCCACACCTCAGGCTTGGTTTTAGTACTAGGTCAGTACACTCCACGTCCTGAATGATTTTTGACAAGTGGGCTGGGGCGTAACAACTGTTTGCTTTCTGATATGTATGGGATGGGACCTGGTCTGTGATTTCCCTACAAATGGGAATGTCCTCTACCACTACACATCAATGATAATAAGAACATTAACAATAATAGTAATATTAACTAGCATTTATATACTAGCTTTAGGGTTTGCAAAGTACTTTGAAAATATTATCACATTCATCCTGGGGAAGTAGGAGCTACCATTATCCCCATTTTACAGAAGAGGAAACTGAGGCACCGAGTGGTTGAATAATTTGCCCAGGGTCACACAGCTAGAATTTGAGGCAGGTGTAAAATTCAGGTCTTCCTGACTCTAAGCCCAATAATCTATCCTTTGCACCACACTTCCCCTTCTTCAGCATCTCAGGTGAGGACCTCCCTTGCAATTTAGAGCCAAAGTTGTCAATGGCACCTAGAAGCAGTCATTTGTTCAGGATCCTGCATTCAACACATAGCAAAAGAGGAACCAGAACCCAAGTCTAGCTAACTCTGAAGCTGAATCTCTACCTACTCTGCCAAGTGTCTCTCTGATAAGTATTCTGACTAGAAAAAAAGGAAACAAAATTATTACCATTAACTACAAATAATAGGGCTGGGAAACTCTTTTCAAGTTGATCAACTCAACCTCTCTGTATTTCTCTCCAAATACTCTGCATTTTAACCATATTTTGTCTGCTTTTCCTTCTCTTTTCCCCCCTTGCTCGCACCATTCACTATTTCTAGAATGCCCTCCCCTCCTCTAATTCACCTGCTGTCATCCTATGCTTCCTCAAATTCCATCTCCTTCATAAAATCTTTCCTAGCCTATAGCTATGATTAAAGATTAAAGGTAAGGACTACAGATCATTGGGACTCCCTGCTAGTAGGAGGGAAGCAAAAACATTGTGATAATTGTATCATCATTGCTGATAGTGTAGAAATTTGGAGGAAGCAGCTTATCTCAACCTGTCCAAGGGTTATAAGGGCTGCCAATGGTTTGTGCCCAGAAAATTCAGCACTCTGGTGCAAAACTCCAATCATCCCATCCTAGTTATGGTGCTTGATTTCCTACCTAAGAAACCTTTTGGCTCTAATCTAATACAGAACTTTTGTGTGCCTCCTCTAAAATGCACTTATTGTATAATGTGTGTTCTAGATATCTCTCTGTTCATTGTCTCCCTATTAGATTGTAATCTCTATGAAAGAAACAAGGCTAAGTCTCATCTAAACTTCCCACCTCCTGCAATGCTCAGCACAATTCTCTGCAAACAGTGTGTATTGATTGAAAGAATAATGCGATATTTCTCTATGTACCATTTAAGCACTGTCCAAAAATAACTACCGATGGGGCATATCTCACAATGGGCTACATCACAACTGCCTGGAATCCTCACAAGCCCTATAAGACACAATTCTTCCACTAAGTGCACCGTGGTATCCATTGAGACTTGTAATGGAGCAGCTGGTATCTTGCTTTAATACCTTCATTGGTCTCTGTTGTAACTGGCAACTTATCACAATCCAGAATGGCCTCTGGGACAATCAGTTTTAAGATATAATGGTGCCACTGGAAATACCAAGTAGTTCGACATTTATAGAGATGATGGTACTTCATCTATGTTCCCATGAGATGACATTAGAAAGCAGTTAGGAAGATGGCTGCATACTTCATTATTATGGAGAAATAATAATCGGGCTAATGCCTTACATTTATTTAGAGTCTGGAAGGCTCAATGGATGTAAAAGAAAATGCTATTTTGGTCTAATTAATCCTCACAAAGTGCCCAGGAAGCCCTGGCTTTCAATGAATACAAAAACTCAGCTAATGCCATTGGAAACATTTGTCATCTACTTAATTCTGAATTCCATGGGAAGGGGGCGGGGAGCAAGAGAGAAAATGCCAAAACGAAGCCTGTTTATTCATTTAAATTTAATAAGCCAAAGGTTTCTGTATAACGTCCTGGTGATAAATCTGACTGCCCACCAAAGCTGCTTACTGTGCTGCATGCTTTAGGTTAACAAGTTGCCAGTTAAGAGCAGAACTTTCAATTCAGCTCTCTGGAATTCTATAAGGAAGGGGAGTGGCAAGTGATCTTACTTTTTCCCTTATAGATGAAGTCAGGACAAAAGATGGCTATTGTTTTAATAACAATAATTATCACCCTCTTTTTTGTCATCATTATTATTGTTTTTTACTCAGAAAGGCTGACTTGGATGTCAGTAAGAGATGAGTTCATACACTGTCTCTGACACATATTAGCTCTGTGAACACAGAGGATCACAAAACCTTTTAGACGGCAACTGTAAGATTGTGAATCTTAGGGAAACTACCTCCCAATCTGCATCAATGGATAGACTTTCCTCATCCTGGTGAAATCCAAAATACAGTATCACTCTATAAACACACACACATACACATGTGCATACACAAATGCATATGCACATTTATTGTCTTCATTACATAATCATTGTACATAAATTACATGATAAAATCAACTCTCATAGCTATGATTTATTGTCAGTCAGTCAATCAATCAATCAACAAACATTTATTCAGCACATACTATGACCTGGGTATTGTGGTAAGCACTAGGGATATGAAAAGAGGCAAAAGACAATTTCTGCCCTCAAAGAGCTTACAATCTAATAGAGGAGACAATACGGAAACAAACATATATATGTATATTATATATATACATACATGTATATGTATATGTGTATGTATAGCTTACATTATATATATATATATAAGCTAAATAGCAAATAATTAAGAGAGGGAAGGCACCAGAATTAAGAAGGGTTGGCGAAGGTTTTCTGTAGTTGGGACTTAAAAGGAAGTCAGAGAAGTCAGTGCTTTATAGTTTACAGTATATTTCCTCATAGCAATGCTGCTAGATGGCAATGCGAGTCTTAATATTAATAGTAGCTCACATCTCTACCATCCTGACTTTAAGTTTACAAAGGGTTTTCCTTACAACAACCCTTGAATGTGCATTTATCATTACCCTTATCAGGAAACTAGCATTTAGGGAGGTAAGAGGACTTGCTTGTGGATGAATGGCTACTAAACCACAGAGAGGTGAACCCTTGGCCCTCTACCTCTAAGATGAGAGTGTTCTTTTCAAATATGTACAATGCAAACTCCATTATTTTGGGGACAGAAGCAATGTGGCTGCCTTTTCCCTTTCTGGCCTTCTGTTTCTTCACCTACAGAATGAGAGCTCTGGACTACATCTCTCAAAAGTTTGTTTTAGCTTAGGCAACTATGAACTCCTTCTGAACAAGGAGCTGTCCAGGGTAGGGCTTATTTATGGCAAGTCTTCAAGTTTGGCAACATTTGTTAAGGGTTGGTTTTGTGGTGCTGGGGCTATAAAGCTGAACAAAGTCAGTTTTCCCATCCAGAAGGGGTTATAAACAAATATATGGGCATGGCAATTACACAAATAGCTAAAAGTTAGCCTAGAGAATGCAAAAAAAAAAAAATAAATAGTATAAAAGATTCAAGAAAAATGGACCACTTATGGCTGGGGAGGGTGGAACACTGTTTCCATGTCTCCAGAACTGCAAAGCATATTCTGTATAAGGAATATGTTGTCATTTGATGCTTCACATGTTTCAATAGATTACAGAATCTGAATTGGAGGACCATTTCAAGAAGGCCATTTCACTCATCAAGAGTAAGATACAATATGACTGATAAATGGTCATTCAGACTTGACTTGGAAACCTCTATGGAGAGGGAACCTACTACTCCCCCAAATAGTTCAAATCTGTCTTTGGACAGATCTAATTGTAAAGAAGATCTTCTTTGCATAAAGTTTTAATTTGAGCTGTTGCAACATCCATCCAGTGGTAGAAGTTTTGCCCTCTGGAACCTAGCAGAACAAATTTAATCCTTCTTCCACATAAGTCAGTCAGATCCTTGAAGATAGCTATTAGGGCCACACTAAGATTTGTCTTTGCTTGTGTTTTGATCAAAGGCAGCTCTTTAAAATACACCCAACTCTTCTGCTCCAGGAAATTTCTAAGAAAGGACTAACTGATTAGGCTGGTGATTTAGAATAGAGGTGTCCTGTTAGTCACATGCAACCCACCATATTACAGAGTATAGCCTGGATCAGTTTAAGATGTAGTTCCTATCTGATTTTCCCCAGGGGGAAGAAGAAAAAGGCCTAGAAACATTTAAATACCCAGCCATGGTGTTCCACAATGCTCTTTGTGTATAACTTCCACAAGCACCACAGAGTCTTGACACAGCATGATATGGTTTAGTTGCCTAATGCCCGCTGTGGAAATGTGACTTTTCCATCTTTAATCCCAGGATAAAGGCAAAAGCAGCATGAGAGAGAGCTTGGTGTACCCCTTGGGAACAGTGACTGCATCTGCTACCCTCCCAAACCTGGTGGCTCTGTAGTCCAACTTCTGTTACTGGGATAATAGACCATACTTTTGGAAAGTGTCTTGAAGTCATAAATCAACTAGGTAACCATGAAGACAACTGATGAGACACTTAAGGAAATGAGGTGAATAAGGTACCAGGTTGCAAAGCCAATCATCATTGTGTTTTAAGATAAAATGTCTTTTTTGAAGCTCAGAGAAATATTTACAGTCATCTCTAGAACAATGGAGAGTCCCATTCAGTATGTTAAGATCTCTTTAAGGTCTAACATTCTATATTCTAGGGTGCTTTCCAGCTATTATTTCATCATTCTATTGTCCTGTGTTTCTATTGCTAGACAGGAGCACAGTCTGGTTGATATTGATATTAGATATTATACTGTTGATATTATATAGGATCAGAATAAATGACTCCATGATTCTACACATATACCCCAGGCAACATGATTTGGCTAACTTATGTAGACAGCAATATTTAATAAATATTCCCTCCCTCCTTCACTTCTCTCTTTTTTCTTTCTTTTCTTTGTTCTTTCTTCCTTTCTTCCTTTCTTCCTTCCTTCCTTCTTTCCTTCCTTCCTTCCTTCCTTCCTTCCTTCCTTCCTTCCTTCCTTCCTTCCTTCCTTCCTTCCTTCTTTCTTTCTTTCTTTCTTTCTTTCTTTCTTTCTTTCTTTCTTTCTTTCTTTCTCTCTCTCTCTTTCTTCCTTTCTTTCTTTCCTGCCATCCTACCCTCCCTTCTTCCTCCTCCAAACTTGCATCTCCAATTACCTTTTAGATAAGGTGATGAACATCTTAACTTCAATATATCCAAAATTAAATTAATCTTTTCCCAAAAATCTCTCTCCTTCTGAACTTCCCTATTACCATGAAGGGTACCCCTATCCTCCCAGGCTCCCAGACTGTAATATTAATATAAGGTTAATAGTGCTGGTGGGAAGAAGAGTTAAAGATCTTCCCTGCCCATTAATAGGCCTCAGATACCTTTTGTTAATTTCTAATGAGGCACGGGGTCATAAGGGTCATGCCCTCCAGCTCTGAAAAGTGTATACATACATACATACATATATATATACATATACATACATATGTGTATACTCTGAGGTGAGGTTTTACTTTGGGGCTTATTTTTTGGATGAAGGTTCTTGTGCCAGATGAGACTCTGGATAGCCATTAAGGAGTCCCCTGGCTTTGAAAACCCAGATGTTAGTGCTTCTCTCTCTGGTAACAATGTATGTATTATCTACGATCAGACAGTTGGAAATCCTCTCTGTTGGTCTTTCCGTTTGTAATTTTTGTTTGTAATTTCTGTTTATGTTTTCTCTGAAGTCGAGGATGCTGACTTTTTCTCCTGAACTAGGTATGATATATGTGCTTGATTAAAGTAGATTGTTGACCCTTCAAAAGTTGCTTTCCTTTTAGTAAAGCAGATCTAAGAACCTGCGCAGCGGGCCCTCCTGTGTATGCGGGAGTCCTTGCTGTTACACACACCCACAGCCTCGATATTATCCTTTGACTCCTCACTCTTTTTTATCCCCTCTATTCAATCTTCTGCCAACTCCTGTTAATCTTACCTTAAAGACATCTCTCCTATGTTTCCCCTTCTCTTCTTGGATACTTCTACAACTCTGGTACAGGACCTCATCACCTTCTTTCTCACCTATTGGCAGGAGCCTTTTAGTCTCCCTGCCCAAAGTCTCTCCCCACTCCCGTCCACCTTCCACTCAGTTGTCAAATTAATCTCCCTAAAGCACAAATGTGATCATATCACCCCCTCCCCTTTCAACAAACTGCACTGTCTCCAAATCACATCTAGAATCCAATACAAAATCCTCTATTTGGTATTTGAAGCCCTTCACAACTTGGCATTTTCATGGAATTCAGTCATAGGGTTGTAGCCACCTACTAATTCTTTGCAAGGTAAGTCCTAATCAGGTTATCAAAAGAGGCTGACATTTCTCTCTTCCCAGGGGTTGCTACCTCTGGGTATGCCCTCTCTATTTTGCTTCTTAGATAACCTTGAGTTTCCTTATGGGTTGGGTCCAAATCTCAACTTGCATTAGCATTGTGATTGTGGAAATGTTATTTTCGCTTTCTGGGGCTCTTTTTCCTCATTTGTACAAATACTGATAATAATATTCACTGTACTTTCCTGAAAGGATTGTTGTAAGAAAAGTTCATTGCAAATGTTAAAGCACAATAAACTTGTGATTAGTTTATTAGCAACCCATCCAACCTCCTAATCTTCTTCTTTCATTCCCCCAAATTCTTAGTTTACTTCTCTATTGCTGCAGAAACAATAGCAACCACAAATCCCCTTCTTCAGGTAGGGGAAGTATTTAAACTAATTCACACTAAAGTGGGCATGCACCATAGATCCTTAAGATGTGTTACATTTTAAAAGGGAAGACTTCTCTAGGTAGACAGGCCTGTAATTTCTGCTACTGAAAGACATTAAGACTGATGGAACTATTGAGCTCTGAGCTTTGGTAGTGTTACTACCAATTTGGTGTCAATCCAGTGTTGGGAACCAATATGGTGAGCCCCAAGGAATGAAGGACCACCAGGCTGACCACCACAAGTGAGAAGAACTTCATCCATCACAGGCACCCTTACAATATAATTTGTCTGTTTTCATGCTTTGTGTTATGTATTGTCTCTTTGTTATTCCACAGATTAGGGAAAAGATGTGAACGCTCCTGCATTATGGGGAACACTCTATGCATTCGTTCAGGCTTTGTCTACACACATAAAGTTATTTGTAAAAAAAAAAAATGAGTTGACCCATGCATGGAATTCAATTAAAACAACCATTAGTCATAGTTGATAATAATTGCTGATATTTATATAGGATTTAAAGTCTGTGATCTGTTTCTCTATATAAATCTCAAGTGAACTTCAAAAAATCCTGTGAGGTAAATATTTCAGGTGCTACTCCTTCTTTTCCAGATGAAGAAACTGAGGCATAGAGTGCTTCCCTAGGATCTTAGGTCTAGAATTATAAGAGACCCTAGAGGTCATCTAGACAACCACCCCACCTAGGGTCAAAACTATTAGGTGCCAAAGACAGGATTTGACCTGCGTCTTCTAGCATTCTATCTACTATATCATAAGGAGACCTTAGCTAATTTTAGTTCTGGTTCCTCCTTTCCTGTCCCACTCTCCAACTCCCCAACCACTAAGCATAGATATAAAGTAGCGTTGCTGCTGTTTAGACATTTCAGACATATCCCTTTCTTTGTGACACCATTTTGGTGTTTTCTTGGAGGCACACTGAGGGGTTTGCCATTTCCTTCTTCAGCCCATTTTATAGATGAGGAACTGAGTCAAACAGAGTTAAGTGACTTGCCCAGGGTCATTCAGTTAGGAAATGTCTGAGGTCGGATTTGAACTCAGGAAGATGAGTCTTCCTGGGTCCAAGTGCAGGTGCTTTACCCACCGCACCACCTAGCTGCCCTATAGGTATAAGTAGGTATTCAATACATGTTTGGTAAATTCAGTTGTATTCACTGCCTCCTGAGGTGCTCCATTCCATGGCCAGGTGGCTCTGATTGTTAGGGTTAGTTCCAGAGACAAGGACTTTTTTTTTGCATTGAACAGAAATCCACCTGGCTATAACTTCCCTGGCCCTAGTTCTGACTCTAGGCCAAGCAGAACAGGTCTACTACTTCCTTTCCTCCATGATGATTCTTCAAATGGAAATATTCAAAGAAGGTGGGCCAGGACATGCATCTCCAAGTTCTGGAAAAGGTTGTAAAGAGCCGAATGCGTACTTAATAGGTAAGTGGAGCCCAAATCTGCAGACAATTACTAGATCATAAATCAGAGGCAAATTCTGAAGCCACTGGGAGCCTGGCTGGAGGGAGCTTGGCTGGAGAAAGCCATGCAGAATATGGCCTAAGGCGACAAGAAAGTAAGTGAACACAGAAGTCGGCCCTATCTGTCTAAATTACAGGGGAATATGAGTGAAAGGCTCAAGGACCCACGTGGGAAAAACAATCCCTTTCTTAACATCGCTATTGCAGATGCCAGCTGACAACCCTTAATGAGGGCTTATGATGGCGGGGACCATCTGAAACAGATACCTCTGCTAGTATGCTGGATAAACAGTCCAAGCCACAAACACCCAAAGGACAGGCATTCAAATACACATTTCCACTTCACTGGCAGGTCTGAAAAGTTCACTTCAAGCTCATTTTTTTCTTTCAGGCGTGATATCCTCGTTTCTGTCCAAAGTCTTCCAAGTGTGTCCTCTTTGCCACTGAATGGGGCCATGGCCAGGACACATAGTGAATAAATAATAATGGTCGCAGTGATTCCAAATGCCAGCTACTGTACTGCCAGGCCAACTTGCCCTTGTGTGTATTTTTTCTTCTGTAAACCAGTTTTAAATCCAAATGAAAGGGAAACCCTGAGAAACTCATTTTAACAAGCTCAAAGAACACACGTAGAGGTTTGCTCTTTCTGCCCCCAGTGAAATATTACTGGCTCAGTATGCAAGAGAGCAGCTTTGCTTTTGAGTTACAACACCTTTAGGCCAAAGATCAGATTTTCTCTTACGGTGAAATGGGATGAAACAAAGGAGCATCAATTTAGAGGACACAAGGACCTGGGAGGCCATTTAGCCCTACTCCCCCATTTTATACACAACACAACTAAAGCCTGGGGAGTTTAAACAAATGACCCAAGATCATAAAGGCAGCAAATCAATCAATTATCAACCAATAAACATTTATCAAGTACCTACTATGTGCCACTGTGCTAAGCACTGGGGATTTGAATCCAAGCTCTTTTCTATTACACCACATGATGCAGCACATTTGTATTTTGTTCATTCAATTCTGCTCTGAGTCTCCAGGATTCTAGACTCATAGAACCATGCTGTTGTTTAGCTGCTTGGTCATGTCCAACTCTTCATGACCCCATTGGGCGTTTTCTTGGAAAAGATACTGGAGGGGTTTCTCCAGCTCGTTTTTACAGACAAAGAAACTAAGGCAAATAGAGTTAAGTGACGTGCCCAGGATCAAACATCTAGTAAGTATTTGAGACTGGATTTGAACTCAGGAAGGTGAGTCTCCCCAACTCCAGGCCTGGCGCTCTATCCACTATGGTGCCACCTAGCGGCCCCATAGAAGCATAGTGCCAATGGAAGTAATGCCAGAGGCAACATTATGTGATACTCTACCCAATACAGGAAGCCTGCCTAGATCATCACAACAAATAGTCATCTAGCCTTTGCTTGAAGACCTTCACGAATAGGAAACAATACTTAGTAAAACAATCATTTATGTTTGAGGCAACAAAGTAGCAATAGTGGATAGAAGGTTGAGGCTGGAGTCAGGAAGACTTAAGTAGTTCAAATCTAGCCTCAGACAATTACTAGCTGTGTGACCCTGGGCTAATTGTCTAACCTGCATATATTAGATAATAATTATGAAGAGTTTAATGCAGTGCCTGGCACATAGTAGAAACCTCATAAATGCTTATTTCCTTCCATCCTTCCATTTTGGAGAGTTCTAATTGTTCACAATTCTCTCTTGTGTTAAGCTAAAAAAATCGCTTCCAACCATTGGTTCTAGTTATGTCCTCTGGAGTCACATAGAGTATATAGATCCCATTTTCATACGATAGACCTCGAGATAAGTGAAGACAGCTAGCCTATCTGTCTTCTCTATTCCTCCCTTCTGCAGGCTACACAGCTTTAGTTCCTTTGACCAATCTTTATGCAGAATAAAGAACACTGGCTTTGGAGTCCTTGGTTCACATTCTGCCCGTTACCTATTACCTTGGTAAACTTGGCCAAATCACCCAAATACTCTGGACCTCCCCTGTGAAATAAAGGGTTTGGATGACGTGGCTTCTAAGGTCCCTTCTAGCTCTAAATTTAGGATGTGATGTTGAGAATGAAGGTAACGATATCAACAATAATGGCTGGCATTTATATAGCCCTTCAAAGTTCACAAAGTGCTTTTCAAATATTCTCTCATTTGATCTTCACAACAACCCTGAGATGTAGGTGCTATTATTACCCTCATTTTACAGAGAAGGAAACTGAGGCATCTAGACAGCAGCTAAAGTGACTTGCCCAGGGTCACGCAGCTACTAAGTATTTGAAGTGGGATTGAACTCAGGTCTTCCTAACTTTATCTCTAATAATACAGTTTGAAAGGGAAGGGACCTTAAAAGCCATATAGACTAATCCCTTCGTTTTATAGATGAGGAAAAGTAACATAACTAGAGTTAAAACTAATATATGCTAGAGGTGAGATTTAAACCTGGGTCTTCCAGAACTCTATCCACTATGTCATGAAGACACAATGTCTTAGTTAATTTTAGTTTTGTGACCTTCCTGACCCAACCCTAGCCACCTGAGGGCTGGATGGAATATATAATTCATGTTAGGGAACAGTGAAAGATAAGATTGGCTAGGTAGAGTGAAGGCCATATCACAAAGGGTCCTGAATGCTTAAAAAAGAGACATATCTGGAAATTAACAGACCAACTGTTCTGTGCGGCTCATGACATGACTTCAAGGTCAATTCCTAAAGAAGAACAAAACAACGAGCTTCAAGTCCTTAAGCCAAATTAATAGAAGTGATCAAATGAGTTCACAATTCTACTGTCATCTGCTCAGGCTAGACCCTTCCAGAATACTGTGTCCTGAGCTGTGTTGTGAGCTGGTGTTTATCTACGGGAAGTGATGAGGATGGTTGTGAATCTTGAAAGGAAGAATGAAAAGTTGAAAAGGTCACTGTCCAGTTCAAGGACAGTCTTGTACTTACTAAAATGTAGTCCCCAGAAACACACACAATACTCCAGATGTTATATGATCAGGACAAGGTACAGGGGGATTCTAGACACCATTCTAGACATTTTATTTTTATCAATATAGCCAGCAGAAAAAGAATGTGACTAGGAGGAGTCAAATGTCCTGGGTTTGAATGAATGAATAAAGCTCTCCTTAAGCACTTACTGTAAGCAAAGCTATTTATGTGCTATGTGCTAAGGATACAAATAGAAAAGCAAGAGACCTTGCTCTCAAGAAACTTACCTTCTAATGGGTCTGAGTTCCAGATTTGCCACTAATTTATTGTGTGGTCATGGAAATGTCATTGAATCTCTCTAACCCTCAGGTTCCTCATAGGTAAAATTAGGGGGTTGGACCAGGTGACTTAGGTCTCTTCTACAAAACAAATATTATCATCTTTTTGGGCTGTCATATCATATTTCTAACTTGTATTGCATTTACGATCATTAAAACCCCCATGTCTTTTTTTTTTATAAGCACTGTTGTCTAGTCATGTCTCTCTGTCCTGTACTCATGTGAACATTTTTTTTTCCTAGAGAAGACAGAGCGATTATGAATATGAGACTTGTCTTTCAAATATCTTAAGGTCAGTCAGCTGCAAAGATGAATTACTTTGTTCTCCTTGAACCTGGAAGACAGAACCAGGAACAAGGGATAAATGTCGAAGAGGGAAATTTAAGCTTGATATAAAGAATATCTAGTAATAAGAACATTCCAAAAGTAAAATGAGCTGCTGGGAAATAGTAGGTTCCCCATCGGTGGATGATGTCAAGCAGGGATTGGATGACCACATGTCAAGGTTGTTGGGAAGGGTATCCCCTTTCAGGTCTGGGCTTGGCCATATCCCTTTAGAGATTCCTTTTGACTCACATTCTGTGAAGAACATTCTGACAATTAGAGCATTTCAAAAATGGAATGAGCTGCCTCCTGAAGTAATGAGTTCTTCATCACTAGTGGTCTTCAAGAGACTCAAAGAATATCATAGGAGGAATTGTTACAACAGATTGTGATTAGACTAGACAACACCTAAAGTTTTTTCAAATATAATATTACATATGATTCTGTGGTAGGGGGTCTTAAACTGGAGTCTGTGAACTAAAAAATATTTATACAAATGGTTTCTTTTGAAATCCTATATATTTCATGCATTTGATAAGGGCGATATAGTTTCCACCAGACTGTCAAAGGGATCCATGTTACCAAAATGGTGAAGAGCTCCAGGTTTATGGTAAACAATCACACATAATAACCAAGTTTTACACCTATCAAGTACTACAGAGGCAAAATTTTTCAGGGCATAGGGTCCTAGGTGAGTTTTTTGTTTTGTTTTGTGTTCCGTTCTATAGACATACTCAGAATGACCACTAAGCAGTCACTTCCCATCAATGCTGGCAGGGCCAGTTAGAATCACCAGCACCAGATCTCTGTTGTTGGAGTATATACAATTGGCCTTATGATTTCTAGATGGGGGAGGTAGTAAGGTGGCTCCAGATAAACTGTGTGGGAAGTTGTTTACAACTGACTAGGTGTGTGTTCCTGAAACTATGGGGCTTCTCTACTGCTGAGTGTTGAATAGTAACTGGCTGCTGACAGCAGACCTCATTAGTTTGATGCTCATATCACCAAGCTCCCATCCCTGTGACTGTTACAGTGGGGGATGCAGGCACATCCATCTGTTGCTAGCAAATATGTGCTATAGATCAGCCTCATACGACACATAGGACCTCAATAATTAATGATAATTAGCACTTTACAGACAGGAACTAATTAGATAATGAATCTCCCTCCAAGCCTTCTTAGGTTAGTAAATGCCATTATCTCTGTATTTTGAAAATGTTCAAAGTGGGGAGCTTAGAGTGTTAGCTAGCCCCTTATTCCCCTGTGGGTTTTCTGGAAAATGTTTGTCTATTTAACTAAAGGATCTTGCCTTTTTAATAACAATAAATTAAATGTGTTATGCCCTTTGCAGCTGCAAAGAACTTTCCTATTAATTATCTCATTTGATCCACCCAACAACCTGGCAAGGTAGGTAGAGCAGACATGATTATTTGCCTCACTTTATAGGTAAAGGAAACTGAGGCTCAGAAAGTGTGAAAGACTAACTGAAGGTCAAGGGAATTTAGAGTATCTGAACTTGGAACAGAGAGATATCTTAGGGGAGAAAGACAGAGAGAGACAGAGAGAGAGAGAGAGAGAGAGAGAGAGAGAGAGAGAGAGAGAGAGAGAGAGACAGAGAGAGACAGAGAGAGACAGAGAGACAGAGAGACAGAGAGAGACAGAGAGAGAGAGAGAGACAGAGACAGAGACAGAGACAGAGACAGAGAGACAGAGAGAGAGAGAGAGAGAAAGACAGAGACACAGAGACACAGAGAGACAGAGACAGAGAGAGACAGACAGACAGACAGACAGAGACAGAGAGAGACAGACAGACAGACAGACAGAGACAGAGAGAATACTGGTTGACCTCAGACAAATCACTTAACCTCTTTATCTTCTAGACCAGAGGTGTCAAAAGTGAAGCTCTGTAATTGGGAATGTACGTTCAGTCATGTTCTAACTCTTCATGAGCACATTTGGGGCGAAGATACTGGAGTGGTTTGTCATTTCCTTCTTCAACTCATTTTACCCATGTGGAAATGGAGACAAACAGGGTTAAATGACTTTCCCAGGGTCACACAGCTGGTAAGTGTCTGAGGACAGATTTGAACTCACAAAGATGAGTCCTCTTTACTCCAGGGCCAGTATGCCATCCACCGTACCACCTAGCAGCCTCCCTGTTTCTATTTGAGGTTGAGAACACTGCTTTGAGCTATTCCCTAAGACGCTAAATTGTAGAGAAGGAGCTGACCTTCACTGACAGACTGAGCTCCTTCCCGTGGGAGCTCACTCTACAAGTAAAATCACATATCCAGCCCCTATCCTATATGTAACAGAACCTAAGGGGTCCAGTTTAGCTTTTCAGTTATGGATCTGATTTCCTTATCATCATGAAGATGCATTTATCGTGACTCTCAACCTTGCATTGGATTGATTTGGCCTTATATAATTCTGATGATAAGATCACAGAACCCCCGGATCTCAAGGCACTCTGGCTCCAATTACAAAATCAATGTGATTGTGCATGTTGGGAGACAACTGCCTGGTCAGCTCTGAAGGATTGGTCTGCAAACTCCTCCCCAGACAGTTCTGGAGGCTTTATTTTGCAAATTAAATGAGAGTGCATTCACCAACAGATGTTCCAGAACCATTTGTATGTTAACATCCAGCTGAAGTCAGTGAGAGTTTATGTGTGCAAGGATTACATGGCTGGGCAGAGAAAACAGCAGTCAGTTTGCTCCTTCCTGGTCCTGGCTTCTTCTAAAGGCCTTGTCACCACCCTGAGGGTTCTGAATTTTGCCCACCATATTCATGAATTTTCCATAAAGAATAAAGAGACAAAAGAGATCAAATTGTCCAGATGCTGTGGAAGGGTCACTCCTATAAAAAAAATGATCATTGTGTTGTTCCAGGAAATTTCTGACTCAACTTTTCAAGGTCAGACTCGTCTCTATTCCAGGCTACGTTTCTTCATAAAGCTGAACAAAATGTTTGAAAAGGACTCAACTTAGCTGAGCACTGGACCGTTTTGTAATAATACGAATAAACTTATATAGGATGACAGGACTATAGAATTAGAGCTCAAAGGGACCTTAGAAATCATGAATCCCGACCCTCTCTTTACAGATAAGTTAATTAACGCACATAGAAATCAAGTGATTTGCCCATGGTCACACAGCTAAGTATCTGAAACAGCATTTTAATTCAGGTCTAAGTCTAAGTCCAAATCTAATTCTTTATTATGCCATCTAGGTGCCCCCTATTTTTATTGCTCGGTAAGGTTTATGGAATGCTTTTCTGCCAATATACTTGGAAGAAAGGTAATAGAAACTGTATCATGCCCATTTTATAGATGAGAAAATTGTGGCTTAGAGATGTAAGGGGACTTGTTCATAGTGTCATAATTACTAAGTGCTACAGAGCTGGGGGTTGAACCTCTGCCAGGCATCTTTCCATACTCCAAAAAGCCTCTCTTTGAGATATTACTCTGCTTTGATTACTACAGACAAGGCAGAGGTATATTTGACCATACCTAAATATATATTATGGGAATCTCCTTGAGAATTGAAGTATTTCCCTTTGGCTACTATGAAGCCCACAGTCTGGAAAACAATATTCTAGGTGAGGGTCTAGAGACATGACTTATGCAGTTGAAAGGGGAGAGATTTATCTGCCTATGAGGAGTCCAGATGAAATGCCTGTACTAATGAGATGGAAGATCCCTGCAACATTGAGTATTATTGTGATGGACACAGGAGAAATGACATAAATACTATCATGAAAAATATATCTATGACCAGAAAAGGTAAGCAGAACATACCATGAGGAGCACGGCTGGTGGATGCACAGACCAAGGGCAGCCCTAGTGCCCATAAAATGTGAAAAGAACCGAGAGAGGCTCGCTTTTCATTGGAGTACTCCTTTGTGGGAGATTTATGGAAAAACAAAAGAAAGATATGCATGGAAATCTTAGGATTTAGAGTGTATGTCTATGGAGAGAGTGTATATATATATATGTATATACATATATACACACACACACATATATATGTATATTATGCATATATGTGTATGTGTCATATATAGAGTCTATATAGTGTACATATATAGAGTGTATATATAGAGAGTATACGTACACACATGTATATATACAAATATATATACATGCATATATGTGCATATCCACACATACAACACATGTACATACATGTGTATATACCTATAGACATATATGCTTACATATACACATGTATACATACATATATGTGTACAAACACACACACATATGATTTTGTTCCATGCCACTCATGAGGATTACACTGAGGCCTAGAGAAAGAAGATGGTTTGCCCATGCCCATGAACACGTAAACCACCAGAGCCAGCATTCAAACTCAGTCTATCAGACTTCAAACTCTCTGCTCTTTCTACTGATAGTCTTTGTCAATGGTGGAAATAACCATATTGATAAGGACACAGATCCAATAAAATATTGACATTTTGCTATTGTTATCATATTAAGGTAGAGGGTAGGATTATAGGGGTTAGAAAAGAGGTTGTAGGAATTAGAAATAAGTTGGCGGAAGGGTAGGTTGATTCAAAGGAAGAGTAAACAAAACAGGTTGGGGAGGGAAGAGGAGAGTAGGCCTTGTGGTAGGTTGTAGGTAAATTTACATCAGGAGTTTTCAAGTTCTTTGAATCCTTCTATCTTTGACTGTAACCCGCTGCAGAGTGTTTACAGGAGGATGACTAGGATAGTGGCAGTATTAGAGGTCACATGGAGATGGGACTTCTGATGGAGTTAAAGATGTTTAACCTGCAGAAGAGAAAACTAGGGAACTTGCCATTGATGCTTTTAAGTATTTGAAGGCAGAAGAAGCATTAGATTTTTCCTGCTTGGCCACAGAGGAGTGAGCGACTAGCAGTGGATGGAAAGTGTTGCTGAGAGGAAGGTCTGGTTTGATAGAAAGAAAAAAAAGGCTTCCTGACAATTAGAGCTGTCTCTGAAGTAGAATGAGTTGCATCTGGAGGTAGTGACCTACCTCTCAGGTGGATTCTAGATGACTGCTTACTGAGGACAGTGCAAAGGAATGTCTATTGATATATGAGGTAGACTAGAGAAATGCCTCTGAAGTCCCCAACAATTCAGAGATACCATGATTCTAAGAGAGAATGAAGAATCACCCTTGCTCTCAGGTGTTGGCAATATTAACTACAGCTCATTACATCTACAAGTTAGGCAGAGCACTAGCAGTCAAACTCAATTAAGCCTTGAGCCAGCTGACTGGTACCTAGGAAAGAGGGTAGTCACTTACGTCATCACCAGAGTCTCATCCCCCGGCTCGCTTAGCAGTCCATCCACAAAGACAGAAGTGCTGGTAAAATTGTGTGTGCTCCAGGTATGACCTTCATCAATGCTGAACCTGGAGAAGGAGAGAGGGAGAGAGAGAGAGAGAAAGGTGTCACATTTCATTTGTCACATCTGATCTCACAATCTAGGGCCATTCCTTAAACAAATAGCACAAGAGGATCTGCGTGTATGTTTCCTTTTTCCATTTGTTGAGTAAAATGTCAGCCTGACAACAGAGGACTCCAGGTACCTACAGATCTAGTCACATTTCCTAAAAGTCAGCTGGGTTTGTCTAGTTGTAAGTATTTTAATTAACTAAATGTCATCCCAGCACTCCCACCCACCACCCCCACTCAGATGCCTGTGGGGAAAACCACATGGAAAATGTACCACTGACAACTACCAGCATTCCTAACAGTCTCTGAATCTTGTCAGATGATAATTACAGTAATAATATCTCACTGTAACATAATAGATGTGGTGTAGTGAGAAAGATACACACACACACACACACACACACACACACACCTCTAAGAGTCAGGAAACTTGGGTTCCTGTCCTGGCTCTGTCACTTCCTAGCTATGTGCTCTTAGACAAGTGATATCTATTGTTTTAGCCTTATTTTCCTTATCTACGAAGGAAGGAAGTAGGAAGGCATGATGTCCAAGATCCCTTCCATATCTTAAATTCTATGTTTCTATGACATACATGCCTTCAGACTGCTGCTAGAGATTTAAAGAAACTGTTGCTTGGGATAAGGATTCATGTTTTCTTATGGCTTATGAGTGCTTTCCTTCCCCATGGTGTATTCTTCTTATTCTTTTAAAGCTACTGCCCAAACATTTGATTCTCCTTCCAAGGGCTGATGGACACCTCAGGTCTTTTCTTTCCTTCCCATAAAAAGACATATCTTAGACATAATTGAACATTAGAATGTAGAGTTGGAAGAACTTTAGAATACAGACCCGTAACTTTATTAGAGTTGGAAGAGACCTTAGAACACAGAATATAATAATGTTATAGCTGGAAGACACCTTAGAAAACAGATCCTAGCAGGTCAGAGATGGGAAATTAGAGCATAGAACATATGGTGTTAGAACTGGAAATGAACTTGGAACAAAACATAATGTTGAAGCTCAGAGTCATCTTAGAACACCAATCATAGATTGTCAAGGCTGGGAGGGAACTTAGAACAGAAGGCGAGAACTGGAAGTCATCTTAAAGATCATTTTGCCCAACCTTGTAATTTCACAGGTAAGAAACCTGAAAGCCCTGAGATGTTAGGTCACTTGCCCAAGGTTAGTTACATAGCTATTGAGAGGGACTGATAGACCAACCAGTCATCTGCTTGTTCTTAATGTCTGCCTACAACCAAGGATCAAAAGTCATTGGGGAGAAACAAACAGGTAACCTCTTCCCCATCTCTCTTCCCCCTAATTCCTGCAATCCATCTTAAATGCTCTTTCTCTGCTGTAAAGAAGGAAAGCCTTACTTGAGTATTTTCAAGGGGATGGATGTGTCTTTGATAGCCACAATCACTCCACCATGATCCAGGTACAGAATGTGGTGTTCTTCTTCGAAGACCTAGAAACCAGGCCAAAGAGAATCACTGAACAACTGAAGGGTACATATTAAAAGGCATCAGCAAAATAAATTACAATTAGAAGCCCACAGAGATGTCTCAACAATTTATTTTTCAAAGCATACTTAGCACTAGCAACAACAAAAATTGCATCTTCCTTTAAAAAATCTAAAAAAGGAGTTCAAAGAACTATAGTCTTTTGGAATTGTAAGGAACCTATTATCTGTGATTACTCTGAAGTTAACTCTAGTCAGGGTAATTTTTTAATGAATAGTCAAACTTTCATAATTGATGGCAAATCTATAGCAAACCATACCTTCACCTGTATCACATGATTGAAAGATCCTACTCTATTTTTTGCTTATTGATTTTTCTTAAAGCATTTCTTTCAATAGCACAAAATTCTGCCCTAATGTGCCATCACTGCAGGTTTAAGCAGGAACTGGAGAACTCCTTCCCTGTAAGCTCAATAACCACCCATGATGCTTCCCAGGAGATTCTCGCTTCAGGTCATGTTTGAACATGATACTGCAAAGATTCTACTTTATGATGATTTCAATTAAATCCCAACTTGGTGAGCCATCCCAGTACTAACACTACTATTCTAGAATTGGGATTTGTCTCTTCTTCAGGATGTAAACTTAAGAATGAGCTTGGCATAGTAGAATAATAATTGCTCTTGGGGTAAAGTAACAATTCACCATCAATCTATGGCCACTTCTTCTTGGACCTCAGTTTTGTCAACTGAATAAGGAGTGGAGTTGGACAGATGTTTATTAAATTCCATCCTGTTCTAATATTCCGGTTTATGTTTAAATATCTCTTCTGGTTTCTATGTTCTATCCAGCCCTGACATTCTACAATCCATGTTGAAATGGCCATTCTGGCTCTAACCTTTTACCTTTTAACATTCTTTCTTGGAATCTGTTGTGATTCTAAGGGGAAATATGGAAAAAGGAAATTATGGATGGAGTTCAACCCTTATTTCAAAGGTCTAAATGACAGTTTCAGTTCTTAATAAACAAGTCTTTAGTCTTCTGAGATCACTGGTCTCAGTCATCACAGTAGGCACTTATATCTCAGTTTCCTCTTTTCCTTCCACAGGAGGCCTAGTAAGACATGAACTTCAGCAAAAGAGATGATGTATGCACAAGCACACTTCAGGTTGTAAAATGCCCCATAAATACAATGTACTGCGGTTTTTATGATTAATGTCTCCTATCAGTTGATAATATAACATTTTTCTCCTATGAGTGTCCTAGTAGGAGCTACAAATGGAAGATTTTCAATCTATCAATTCTTTCCTCCAGATGTTCAGTCATTATTGAAGAATGAAAACCTTTGAAAGCATTTCCATTTCAGTTCTCTTTCTTAAACTTTAAAAGAAGTACATGACTTTTATCACTGATCTTAAATGGAAACTAGCCCCAGCGTTTCATATTTTATGACCACGTCTACTATATCTGAACTTTGAGAAAGACTGTTGAGTAAATCAACATGAATTTATTATGCTCTGTGTGTGAATCAATAGGCATTTGTGAAGCTCTGTGTGTGAATCAAGCACTACGTAAAGTGCTCTAGAAGATAAATTGAGCAGTGTGAGATTTTCACAGAATCATAGGATCTCAGAACTGAGAAGAGATCTCAGAAGTCATCCAGTATGACCCATAACTACTCAAGAAGTCCGATCTGAAGCTAGGCATTTAACGACCATTCCAATTCTGATTGAAAACCAGCAATAGTGAGGAATCATTGTGGTGGGCCGTTCCCTTCTTGAACAGCTCTAATTGTTAGGGAGTTTCTTGTTGTAATGAGATGAAATTTGTCTAACTTCACAGACTATGCATAAGGGGCAAAATTGCAAGTGTGGATTGACACTAATCCATTCATTTGTATTAGGAACAGTGCCAACTCAGATGCTGATGACCAAACAGATATGGGTACAGAATTAAGCAACTCCAAATTATGCATATGTTACTTGCCAGGAAAAATGTTTGCACATGTAGATGTTTCATTCTCAAAACCATATGAAATCAAAGCTGTGATGACAACTACTGAAGAAACAAAAGCTATCTGTAACCCCGCCCCCCAATGCTGCTGAAAACTTGAGACTGACAAAGAAAACATGTCAGGAGCATATTCATTGACCTCATCTTCTTTGACTGAGTTGTCTCTATGGCTGGCAAAGAGAACAGAAGGCTGGTGAAGAATTGTGAGAAGTGACAAGAGCCAAGACACAAGACAACTAAAATGACTGTCCATTTTGAGACAATGGCAGAAGTAGGAGTTGCATAAGATGATGATGTACTGGACTGTCATTGATCCCACATGTGGCTCTAGAATAATATTTCCCCACACATATTACTCTATAGTAATGAAATCTTTACTGGTGACTTTAGATGTATGAGTCAAGAAAATACCTTAAAGCTAGTAAGAAATGGATTTTACTTATCCTAGGTATCACCAAGGAGTGTCAAATTTTTGCCTATGGCATACAAAAAAATGTACAACTAATGTATATTTCATATTTGAGGAACATGACTATGAACAAATCTTTAGATTTGCTAACTTCATTTACTGTCTCAAGAAGGAGACTGTAAGAACATAAGCCATATATGGTGACATCAAGCCACTTCCAAAGGAATTTAGAGACAATGTCCAACCAGAAATCAGAGTGGTTCCACAGCTAAAGTATTGTAGAAGATTTTTGCAGGGTAGGAATATCCTGACAGATTGCAGAGACTGATGAGAAGGATGTTAACTTTAACTGGCATTAAGAAGGTGAGAACAGTCCCTTACCACCGTTGAGGGGATACACATGATGTGTGTTTCAATAACTCACTGATCAGTATGTTGGGAGCACTGAGATCAGAACAAAAATATCTCCATGGTGTCACCATTTTGGCTATCCTAACATATGTATACAATTCCACCTGGAACCATAGCAGTGGTTTTTATATCCTATCCACCTACTGAAATTTATGTGTGAGCCACTCTTGTCAAACTGACTTGCATCTTGGAGTCCATGCGGATGGCAGGGTGGGCGGTGGGTGTGGCAGCTATAGGCACAATCAGCACATTTCTTAGCTGAGGGGGAAGCTAAAGTAAGCTTACCACCTAGCTACAACTTCAGCCCAGAAGAATACTGACAGAAATAAATCATATTATGATACCTAAATTCACAACCAGGACCTTCAACAAACTGACATGGTTTTGCTGAGGAATTTTGATGTTTGTGGAACACACAAATTGGTAGATTGATGGAATGCTACTTCATACCTAATTGTGGACAGACTGGGCAACGTACCTGTTTACCAAAGACTGCTGGACATGGGGGCCAGCAAGAAGGGTTTACCATAACTACCTATAGGTAAATATAGTCTGGACTAGATAGAGACAGATAAGCACTTGCAAATGAATGAGTAAAAAAGCGCTTATTAAATGATTGTTGCTGTATATAAAGTGCTCATTATGTTGCAAACACTATGTTAAGTATTGGGGATACAAAAAGAAAAGCCAAATAGTTTCTGTTTGCAAAGAGGTCACATTCAAATAGGGGAAGCAAAACAGATAGGTTTCAGCTACTAGCCAGATGAAAAGCCCCATAGTGCTTAGTGTGCAGCAGCAAGGCAGACAGGAATGCATCTCCTTTCATTTCATTTCTACTGTAAAACCATATCTATAACTGATGTTCAATGATTTCACAGTGCCAAGGATAAGAAGTTTCTTTTCTGGACTTTCAATAGCTTTTGTTGTAGCCCCTACAGGACAAGTTGCCAGATTGTATCCTGACAGACGTATGGGGAGTTACTATCTGTGATGATAACTTTGGGGGCTGAACTGGAAGCAGAATCAATTATCTAATTGGCGCTGTCATTTTGGGAGCTCTTGGGCTTACCTGCCCATAAGGGTCAGTCAGTTAACAGTTGAAGTTGGTGATAATGGTCACATTTAGCCCCTTTCCACAGTAATTCATCCTCTCAATGATGATTCAAGGTTGGAAGCAGGACCTGTAACTTGGTAAGTCACTGCTATTTCTAAGATTCTTAGGTTTGGGTTATTGAACTATCTCCATCAGGGTTGTATAGAAGTAGAGAAGTGGTTGTTGAGGTGATGGCAGTGGTTTGACTTGACAAGCAGATGCTATCTCAAATCGTTTTGGGGGCACCTTTAGCTAGGCTTATATGCCTGTCCTCTAAGAAAAAAAGGCTACCTACCTATACAGCAAAGAATATTTGAACCAGGCAGTGGCTCAGAAGCAAATATCTCAAGTGAAGAATCTTCAGTGAACTGTATCCCAATGACGAGTTAAGTGACTGGAGAAAACTGAATCCAGAGAAAGCACCTTTTTTTTTTGTCTGGGACTTCAATCACAGACCCTCCTAGTCTGGCTGGATAGCAAGGTGTAGAAGGGGGAGTGACATCCAATGAGACTGGAAAGGTAGATGGGGACCAGGTTGGAAAGGTCTTTAACAATCAAACAGAAGAGCTTATATTTTATTCTAGAGGCAATAGGGAATGATGGGAATTGAGTAAAGCAGTCACAGGGTTAGATCTGCTAACCTTGATATATGTAATGTGTACCTTGTATGTAATTTCATAGGGTCATTGATGCACATACTTTCATTTTTCACAACCAAATTATTTTGCTTTTATATTGGTATTATGCATGTATTATTAGCTAGTCTGTTAATCATGCACAATTTTGGCTTGCATATGTTGCTATTTCTTCATTTTAAAAATTATTTTATAGGCCTAGTGATATCATTCCTTTATTTGACTTGTTGTTATGCAAATTTGCTATGGTTCTATAAATGAGTGTGCTGCTGACATGTACATGTGTTATATCCTGCAAAGTAAAAAGACCTGCAGTCACTGTAGCCTCATTTGAGTAGTTCTTTAGATTGTGCTATGTCTGTTGTATGTGTTGTCAGTGCACCCACACTGTGAAAGGCATTCTAAAATGGGCTGGGGTAATCCTTGTTACATAAAGCCCTGATGTTTAGGATGATGCTATGCCATCAAATATACTGCAGAGGATCTTCCATGAGACTAAAAGCTTTCGAAGCCTGAGGAGGAATGTAGCACATGTTTGGGGTCAATTCATAGCTTCGGAGAGATGTTACCTGATACCAGTTTCCTTGCTTTCTTCCCACCCTAGAAGAGATTAAGAAACTTTAAGGGAAGTTTGTGCACAGGCACAAAATATTGACATAGATGATGTCACTGACTTATCCTTCCTTTATCCCATTAGCAGAGTATACTTTAAATCTAAAGCTATCTTTTCTTTTAAGTTATAGGTTAAAAAAAGATTAATTTTACATGCTTTGGAATGAGGTATGTCCTGATTAATGCAGAAGGAGGTTATAAGAAAAATAAAGATGACTGAGACTAGCAGAAAGAGAGAGAGGAAGAAGTCTAACCCTTCTGCATAGAACAAGAGACTTTTCATCCCTGCTGGAGGCTCTTGGCAAATAAGAGAAAATATTAGAACACTGATTTATAAGTAAATTTTTATAAACTTCCCCCAAATGCAGAACCAAACTGAATACAGGCTAAAAAAATTGTTGGAACAATATTTTGCTATATGGGTCAAGGCTGTATTCTAGGGTCATGCCTCCCTCATTTCTTCCCCTCTTGCTCCATGCATACTCAAAGGAAGGTCTCTGTAAGGGCATAGTTGATGGTTGTGTCTAGGGAATAGGAATTGCCTGGAGAGAGGAAAAAAGGATGACTGATTCTGACCAATAGTATTCACATTCCAAAGACAGGACCCAGAGGTAGGAGTAATCTGTCATCTTTTGCTTCCAAACCTATATCCAGACAGGTAGAGAAGGTTACATAAATGGGACTTCATGCTCTGTTGACCTCACAATATTATCATGAGGATAAAATGAAATAATGGTACAGTGGAACAAACACTGAATTTATAGAATAAGAGGAAATTAGTTTTAAACACTGTTTCTGTCACCTACCAGTTGGTTGACATTGGGCAAAGTAATTTAACCTCTATAGGGCTCAGTTTCCTTATCTGTAAAATGACGGATTAGATTAGATGACCTCTTAAGGACTCTTTCTGTTCTAAATGTGTGATATCATGGTTATGATGAATAAGCCTTCCTTCAGAATAAGTTCTTGAAAATTCTGTTCTTGTAGATATAAGTAGGGAGAGAAAAGTGAGATCAGATTGAGTAGAGGGAATGGGGGAAGGGAAGAAATAAACACTTGCTAAGTGCCAACTACGTGGCAGACTCTGTGCTAAACCTTTCACAAATATCTCATTCAGTCTTCACAACAGTCCTGCAAACTAGGTATTATTATTATCCCCATTTTATATGTGAGGAAACTGAGGCAAACAGAAGTTAAATGACTTGCCTATTTTCACAAAGGTAGAGAATGACTAAGGTGTGATTTTCTTGGAGGGCTTGGTGTAAATCTTTCATTCACTAACCCCTACTATTAAAGGCTCTATGTTCAGGAAGGACAAACCTAATGTTCTTTCTATTAGACCACACTACCTCTCACATGCAGGTAGAAGGACAGAATACTAGAGTTAAAACACCCAGGTTTATGTCTCTGCCTCTACCACTTATGGCCAAGCCCCTTTACTTCTCAGTATTTCCATTTCTTTATCTTCAAAGCGGGTATAAGAATACTTGACTTACCTCCCTTACAAAGTAGTTTGGAGGAAAGGACTTGATAAAAGTCAAAAATGCTTTAGCTTTGTGAGTTATTATAAATATTCAGTGATAGTCTCACTGAGAGGCAGAACATGTGAACACAATTTTGAAAGACAAGGTATTCAGAATAACAGGGGAAAAAAAAGAGAGAGAGAGATCCCAAATACAAATGCGCTGAATTTCACTCTGTCTCATGTCTTCCTTAATGAGACATTTGAAAAGAAAAAGCAAAAAATTGGGGCAGCGGTTTTTGTGCTGGTGTTGTATTGAATTTCATCTGTCCAATTTATTTCCATTTTTCTGGCTTCAGTGCAGCTTCTTGAATCAGAAAGGCAGCAGCACCATCAAATCCAGTTGCAGTACAGTTCACCAGAGATTTGGATGCTAGATTAGTGCTAAGTGGAGCAAAAATAAACTTGCTGTTCAGCTGGCTTCATTCAAACAGATGTTTATCCAAACTAAGCTGTATGTATGGGAACACTTTCGGACAAAACAGTGGACAAAAGAAATGCAGAAACTCATGGGATATTTCCAGGCTGCAACATGAGAAAATGGGAGGAAATGCTAATTTGATATTTTTTTTTCTTTTGAATTTTAAGTTTATTTCAGATTGTTAAAGTTGAGAATCCCTGGGGTGAAAGCAGACAACTGTGCAGGAAAGGGAAGGAATATAAGCAGTTGTCAACAAATATGAATGATCTCCCCCACCTAAAGGGTACATGAGGATACTTCTTTGATTCAGTTCAATTTTAATCAATTCAATTGGACAAGCATTCATGAAACAGCTTGGGGCAGCTAGGTAGGTGGCAGAGTGGAGAGAGTGCTGCTGGATCTGGAGTCAGGAAGATTCATCATCCTGAGTTCAAATCTGGTCCCAGACACTTAGCAGCTAAGCCTAAGCCTAAGCAAGTCACTTAACCCTGTTTGCTTCAGTTTCCTCATCTGTAAAATGAACATGGGAAGGAAATGGGAAACCACTCCAAATAGCGTACCAGTCCCTTACTCTCAAGGTGCTTCCATTCTAGTAGAAGAATTGAAAGTATGTACGCAGTCAAGTAAATGTGAAATATCTATAAATCTATGTATGTATCTATATCTATCTGTAGAATACAAAGCAATTTGAAGAGGGTAGTAATGACAATTGGTCACTGATGCCATCCTGTGAGTATTGATTTGGCCTCTAGGTATAGTTGTGATGGAGCTGTGAAGTGATTAATCAATATATGGATGAGGACCTAGGCCTGTTTACACTGGGATCTTAGAGAAATCTCAAGTAAATAAAAGATTGCATGTGATCATGTGTGTGAGGGAATAAAGGATAGGCTACTTATTGAGTAGCTGTAGAGTATGGTATGACCACTAAGCGTGAGTAGAAGGAAGTCCATCTATTGGCAGACCTTTTGAGTGGTTTCCATATCCAGAGGAGAGACATAAATATGCACATCTTTGAAATAGAGTCTATTAGATTCCTAGGGCAGGATTTCTAAAGCCAAGGAAGAGTGAGAGAAACAAAATGCTATCTGCATTTTTCTGCATAGAAGCGTAAGATAGGATCTTAGATCTAGAGTCAGAAGGCATCTGAGAGTCCATTCAATCCCCTCATTTTCAAGATGAGGAAACTGAGGCACAGGGAGATTAGGAAAGGTCACAACAGGTAGCCATTGTCATTTGGCGTCCCTATTGGCTTTTCCTTCTCCTCTTTTCTAAAGCATCTGCCATTGGCTTCCAACCTCATCACTTAACTGAATCTGTTCTCCCCAAAGATGTCAGTGATCTTTTAATTGCCTAATCTCATGGCCTCTCCTCAGTCTTCAACATTCTTAAGCTCTCTGTAGCATTTGGTATAACTGACTCTCCTCTCCTGGATAATTTCTCCTTTTCAGATTCTTGTGATGTTCTCTCCTGGCTCTATTTCTACGTTTCCTTTGCTCATTCATTGTCTGTGTACCTCAAAGCTCTCCCCTGGGCCGTTTTCTTTTTTCCTCCCTATATTCTCTCAGTGGGAGAATGTATGTATAGGAACACTTTCGGACAAAACAGCAGATAGAAAGAAATGCAACACATTTTCTAGAGCACTGGGCTTGGAATCAGGAAGACGTATACTCATGAGATCAAATCTTGTCTCAGAAAGTTACTAGCCGTGTGACCCTTGGGCAAGTCACTTAACCTTGTTCGTCTCAGTTTCCTCGTCTGTAAAATGAGCTAGAGAAGGAAATGGTAAATGACTACAGTATCTTTGCCAAGAGAACCCCAAATGGGGTCATGGAAAATTGAACACATCTGAAACAACACAACTACATTAATTCAGTTGGTGTTTTCAACAGCTCCTATGAAATAAATGAAAATTTCTTTGTCAGTGACTCACAGGTGTATAAATCCAGACCTTGTCTGTCTCTTGACATCAATCACACATCATAGGCTGCCTACTGTTATCCCAACTGCATGTCCTACAGACACCCCAAACTTAACATGTCTGAAACAAAACTTTCCATGCCTTTGCAGGAAGTGCTTTCCCTCCCCATTTCTACCTCTTGGAATTCCCATCTGCCTCTAACACTTTTTCCTATAGAAAGCCTATTTTATGCTTCTCTTCTCGGTTTCCAGTATCCTCCTGCCAGAAATTACATTGTATATATTTAGTATTTAATTTCCTAATTTTGTGCTGTTTCCTATTAATAGAAGGCAAACTCTTTGAGAGCTGGAATCATTTCCGTCTTTACACTTGTATCTCATGCACCTGGCACATAGTATAGACTTATTAAATGCACAGTGAATGAACAAATCAGTTGGGAAACAAGGGCCAAATAGACAAGAGGAAAACTTTGAGACTCAAAATCCTCCTCTTTATTTCATGTCTGGATGTGATGAAGGTGCGGAAGGCATGGAAAGTCCAGGGGCCTTTGGCATGAGTGGGTAGGTGAAATCAGCCGCCTATGCACGAGAGATGCCTAACAATAAGGAAATGTTATTGTTCAATAGAAAGGATATTGAACTTGGAGTCAGGAGTCCAGAGTTTGAATTCTAGCTCTGCCACTAACAAAGCTATGAGACTTTGGGCAAATCATTTATTTGTTTATTTATTTATTGCAAAGGAGGGGGTAATTTCCTATCCTGTACAATTCTGGGGTGGCGCTGTACAAGCTCTGAGGTTCTTTCCATTTCTAGATCTCTGCCTCTGTAATTAATTTCAAAGAAAGAACATTATGTTTCCATTTGAAAAGAACAGTAAGTTTCCTCATTTATTAGAGTCTAAGAAAGGATGTAGAAGGCAACGTGGTATAATAGTAGAGGTCTAGCCTTGAAATCAGTAAGACTTGAGCTCAAGTCTTCTCTCTTACATGTATAGTGCTTGTTAGTTGTGTGATTCTGGGCAAGTCACTTAACCTCCTGGTGACTACCTTAAGCTATAGAGAAGGAATTGTTATACATGAGTAGAGAGGAGTTCTTTATGCTCATAAAATCAAGATATGGCAAAAACACCAACCATAACAAACACAAACCAAGGACAGCAAGAAAAGCAGTACTTTGGATGAAGTGAAGCCTCAGAATCCAACTCTTGGGATTTGAAAATTGGAAGGGATGTCAGTGACTATCTAGTCTAACCAACACATCAAAGGAGTCTCTCCTATAACATGCCCAACAAATATTCTCTACCAAAGGCTGGAAAATTATGTTCTTCTGTCACTTCTCCAGATTTCTCTCCTCCAGATAGCCAATGAGACAAGCCTTAGTGCCCAACGTCGAAGGGGAGCTATGACTACGAATGCAAAAACTGCTCCCCTTGTCTTAAATTGGAGTGGCTCTCTGGGACTCCAATGCCTTCTTTTGGAAAGTGGACATATGGCATGACAGGGTGTCAGGCAGATCTTACTGGTCCTCTGGGGCCAATGTGTCTTCTATTATCCAATCACCCCCTGCAACACATCACCCACACCTTAGCAAACTTAATTCTTCTTTACCACAGCTGCTTCTCACATCACTAGTGATGCATGTGTGTGGCATAGTCCCTTTTTTTTAAACCTGGAATTTCCACACTTCATGGCTGTATATATATGAGAGCAGTTTAGCTCCAGAGTTATTGCTCATATATGCCTCTGACTTTACGAGCATAGGTTAATGCACTCCAGACCTATTGTTCATTGCCATCAGGGTAGAAAATGACCTTAAGTCATCTAATCCAAACCGTTTCTTGCTTCCAGGACAGCAGCCATACAGTTCCATATGGATTCCTATGTTTACAACTTAACTCTTTCTAGGAATGAATCCTTTACTCAACAGTCACTGAAGCTTGAGATCTTGACTTGGCCTTGTCTCTTTCCCCTCCCTGCCTCTCACACCCACTCAGTTGACAAGTCCTGTCCTAGATAATTCCACAAGATTATTCATATTTGTCCATTCTTTTCTACTTCCATGGTCACCAAGTAAGTTCAAGCCCTCATCACCTCTCTTCTGAACTGTTGGAATAACTTTCCAACTGGTTTTCTCACCTCCCTTTCTAATCCTCCCTTCAAAAAGCTATTGAAATATTTTTTCTAAGGTATAGATTTGACTGTGTCATTCTGTTTCTCAAAAGGCTTTCAGTAGCTACCTACCTACTGCTTATAGGACAAAATTTAAAAATTCCTAAGCTGGACCTTTAAGCTATTCCACAGTCTAGTTCCAACCTACCTTTCCCAAATTATTCTGCATTACTTCACCCAATGCCTTTTATTTTTAAAATAAAAAAAAAACTGAGTTCTGAATTTTCAGTCTGTATGACCCTTCTCCCACCCATAGAGAAAGCAATGAATGTGATATCAGTTATACACGTGAAATCATGCAAAACATTTTCATATCAGCCATGTTGCAAAAAAAATAAAGAAAAATAAAGTGAAAAAATTAGGCATCAATCTGAATTCAGGCTGTATCAATTCCTTCTCTGGAGATGGATAGCGTTTTTCATCATAAGTCCTTTAGAACTATCTTGAATCATTGTATTGATCAGAATAGCCAGGTCATTCACATTTGATCATTGTATACTATTGTTGTTATGGTCTACAATATTCTCCTGGTTCTTCTCTCTTTATTTTGCTTCAATTCATATAAGTCTTCCCAGGTTTTCCTGAAACTATCCTGTTCTTCATTTCATATAGTACAATAGTATTCGATCAAAATCATATACCACCTCTTGTTCAGCCATTCTCCAATGGATTGGCATACCTTCAATTTCTAATTCTTTGCCACCACAGAAAGAACTGCAATAAATGTTTTTTGTATGCATAGAGATCCTTTTCTTTTTCTCTTTGATTTCTTTGGGATATAGATCTAGCAGTGGTATTGCTGGGTCAAACACACAGTTTAATAACCCTTTGGCTAAAGTTCCAAATTGCTCTCCAAAATGATTGGATTAATTCACAACTCCACCAATGGTGCATTAGTGTCCCAATTTTTCCACATCCCGTTCAGGTCTTCATCATTTTCCTCTTCTGTCATATTAGCCAATCTGAAGGTATTATTACCTCATAATTGTTTTAATTTGCTTGGAACAATTTTCCATATGACTATAGATAGCTTTGATTTCTAAAAACTGCCCATTAATACCCTTTAGTCATTTATCAACTGGAGTATGACTTGTATTCTTATAAATTTGACTCAGTTCTCTAAATGTTTGAGAAATAAGGTCTTTACCAGAGAAACTTGCTATAAATTCTCTCCCTATCTCACCCCAGTTTTCAGCTTTCCTCCTAAATTTGCTTCATTAGTTTTATTTGAGCAAATCTTTTTTATAATTTAATGTAATCAAAAAAATGTAATCAAAATAATCTATTTTACTTCCCATTATCTATCTCTTGTTTGGTCACAGATCCTTTATTATTCATCGATCTGACAGGTAAAATTTTCCATGCTACCCTAATTTGCGTATGACATAATCTTTTATGTCTCATTCATGTGGCCATTTTGACCTTATCTTGGTATATAGTGTGAGATGTTGGTCTATACCTAGTTTCTGTCAAACTGCTTTTTAGGCAATTTTGTTCACATAGTGAGTTCTTGTTCCAAAAGCTTGAGACTTTGAGTTTGACAAACACTAGATTACTATGATCATTTACTGCTATGTATTGTGTACCAAATCTATTCCACTGATCAACATATTTTTAGCCAGTACCAGAGTGTTTACATGTTTACTGCTTTGTACTACAGTTTGAGATCTGGTACTGCTAAACCACTTTCCTTCACATTTTTATCATTAATTCCCTTGATCTTCTTGACTTTTTGTTCTTCCAAATGAATTTTATTATTCCTTTTTTTTAGCTCTATAAAATAATTCTTTGGTATTTTGATCACTATGGCACTGAATAAGGAAATTAATTTAGGTAGAATTATTTTTTTATTATAATGTCTGGATCTAAGCTTGAACATATTTTTCCAATTGTTTACATCTAACTTTATTTGCATGAAAAGCATTTTGTAATTGTGCAAAAATAGTTCCTGGGTTTATCTTGTCAGATAGACTCCCAAATATTTTATATCATCTGCAGTTATTTTAAATGAAACGTCTCTTTTTATCTCCTGCTCCTCCTATTTACTTTGTTGATAAAATATAGGAATACTGATAAGTTATGTGGGTTTATTTTATATAATGCAAGTTTGCTAAAGTTGTTAATTGTTGCAATTAGTTTTTTAGCTGATTACCTAGGATTCTCTAAGTATATCATCATGTCATCTACAGAGTGATAGTTTTGTTTCCTCATTGCTGATTTTAATTCCTTCATTTTGTTTTTCTTCTCTTATTGCTATAGCTAATAATTTTATTGCTATATTGAATAATAGTGGTGATAAAGGACATCCTTGCTTTACCTCTGATCTTACTGGAAAGGCTTCTAGCTTATCTCTATTATGTATAAAGCTTGCTGATTGTTTTAGATACTACTGGTTATTTTAAGGAAAGCTCCATTTATTCCAATGGTTTCCAGTATTTTTTTTAACAAGAATGAGCATTGTATTTTGTCAAAAGTCTTTTCTGCATATATTGATGTAAGCATATGATTTTTGTTGTGTTTATTACTGATATGGGCAATTATGCTGATAATTTTCCAATATTGAATGACTCCTACATTCCTGGTATAAATCTCACCTGGAAATAGTATATGATCTTTGTGATATATTGCTATGATCTTCTTGCTAGTATTTTACTTAAATTTTTTGCAACAACATTAGGAAAATTGGTCTACAATTTTCTTTCTTTGTTCTTGCTATTCCTAGTTTAGATATCAGCACTGTATTTTCGTGATAAAATTAATCTGTTAGTTCTCCTTCTTTGCTATTTTTTCCAAATAGTTTATATAGTATTGGAATTAATTGTCTTTAAATGTTTGGAAGAATTCATTTGTGAACTCATCTGGTTTTGAGATTTTTTTTCTTAGAGAGTTCATTTATATGACTCATTCAATTAAATTTTCAAAAATCAAGTTATTTAAGTATTCTATTTTCTGTTAATGTGAGCAATTTATATTTTTGTAAATATTTGTCCTTTTCACTTCAATTGTCAGATTTATTGGCATATAATTGGGCAAAGTAGCTCTTAATAATTCTCCTCATTCATTCTCATTGATGTTGCATTCATCCTTTTCATTTTTGATACTAATAATTTGGTTTTCTTTCTATGAAATAAAATTAACCAATGTTTTATCTATTTTATTGTGTTTTTTTAAAAAATAAAATCAGGTCCTAGTTTTCTTTATTAGCTTTTCACTGTAACTTTCAATATTATTAATTTCTCCTTTGAATTTTAAGATCACCAATTTGGTCTTTAAGTGGGAATTTTAAATGTTGTTTTTTTAATCGCATGCCCACCTCATTCACCTGCTCTTCATTTTATTGATGTGAACATCTAGAGATACAAAATTTCCCCTAAGGACTATTTTGGCAGAATCCCATAAATATTGTCTCATTGTTGTCATTTTCACTATTGAAATTATTGTTTCTGTGATTTGTTCTTTCACCAACTAATTTCTTGGGATTAGTTTATTTGGTTGCTAATTAATTTTTAACCTATGTTTCTAGAACCATTTATTGAAAAGGATGGCTATGGAATTTGTACATGAGAGTTTTATGCCCAACCACATGGCCAATTTTTGTGAAGGTGCCATGTACTTCTGAGAAAAAGACACACTCTTTTCTATGCTGATTCAATTTTCTCTAGGGTTTTATTAGGTCTAATTTTTCTAAAATTCTAATCATCTCCTTATCTTCTTCCTTATTTATTTTATGGTTAGATTTATCCAGTTCTGAGAAAATATTTGAGGTCCCTCACTTGTATACTTTACAGTCTATTTCCTCCTATAATTCATTTAACTTTTCCTTTAAGAATGTCACTGCTTTGTTATGTGGTAAATACATGTTTGGTATTGATATTACTTCAATGCTTATGGTATTTTTAGCAAAATGTAGTTTCCCTGCTTATCTCTTTTAATTAAGTCTATTTTTACTTTTGCTTTTTTGAGATTGCTACCCCTGCCTCTTTTTACCTCAGCTAAAGCATGATAGATTCTGCTTCAGCCCCTTACTTTTGCTCTGCATTTGTTTCTGTTTCAAGTATGTGTTTTACAAACAAAATATTGTTGGATTCAAGTTTCTAATCCATTCTGCTCTCTGTTTCCATTATATGAGCAAGTTTATCCCATTCACATTCACAGTTATGATTACTAATTCTGCCTTTCCCTTCATCCAATTTTTCCTTGTTTATCCATACCCTGCCTTTCTCCCCAACTCCTTCCTCAAAAGTCTGTTTTGTTTCTGACCACTGTTTCCCTTAATCTATTTTCCCTTCTATCAGTGCTGCCCCTTCCCCTCTTACTTCCCTATTGGGTAAGATAGATTTCTGCACCCAGTGAGTATGTATGTCATTTCTAATGAGAGTAAGATTAAGCATTGCATATTACCTCCTGTCCCCCAATTCTCCCACAATGTAAAAGCTCTTCTTTTTGCATCTCTTTTATGAAGCAATTTTGGCCCTGTTCCTTCTCCCTTCCCCTTTTTTGCAATGCATCCCTCTTTTTCATCCCTTAAATTTTTTGACATCATCCCATCATAGTCAACTCACACTTGTTCCCTCTGTCTATATTGTTCATATGCCTTTCTAACTGCCCTAAGAATTGTAAAGTTCTTAGGAGTTACAAGGATCATCTTCCCATGTAGAAATATAAATAATTTAACCTTATTGTAGCCTTTATGAGTTTTTCATGTTTACCTTTCTATCCTTCTCTTGAGTCTTGTATTTGTAAGTCAAATATTCTATTTAGCTCTGGTCTTTTCAACAGGAATGTTTGGAAGTCCTGTATTTCATTAAATATTCATTATTATAATTCAAGGATAATAATCATGTTTGATGGGTCATTCTTGGTTTTAATACTAGTTCCTTTGCTCTCTAGAATATCATATTCCAAGCCCTCTTATCCTTTAAGCTGCTAAATCTTGTGTGATCCTGAGTATAGTTCCATGATACTTAAATTGTTTCTTTCAAGCTGTTTACAGTATTTTCTCCTTGACCTGGTAGGTCCAGAGTGTGGCAATAATATTTTTGGGATCTTTTTCAGTAAGTGGTGAATGGATTCTTTCTATTTCTATTTTACCCTCTGATTTTAGGATATCTGGACAGTTTTCCTTCAGAATTAAAAAAATATGATGGCTAGGCTTTTTTATTTTTATTATTACTATCTGGTAGTTCAATAATTCTTAAATTATGTCTACTCAACTTATGTTTCAGACTAATTATTTTTCCAATGAAATGTTATGTATTTCCTTCTATTTTTTCCCATTCTTTTGACTTTGTTTTATTGTCTCTGGATGTCTTAGAGAGTCACTAGCTTCCACTTGTTCAATTCTAATTTTTAAGAATTATTTTCTTTAATGAGCTTTTGTACCTCTTTTTTCCCATTTGGCCAATTCTTCTTTTTAAGGAGTTATTTTTTTCAGGGAATTTTTGTACCTTTTTTTCCCCATTTGTCCAACGCTTTTTTAAAAGGTATTATTTTCTTCAGTATTTTTTTGATGTGTCTCTTTTACTAAGCTTTTGACACTCTTTTAAAAAATTTCTTGCATCATTCTCATTCATTTTCCCAATTTTTCTTCACCTCTATTATTTGATTTTTAATATACTTTCTGAGCTCTTCCAGGAATTATTGTTGGGCTTGTGACCAATTCTTTATGTTCCCTGACGGCCTTGCTTGTAGCTGTTTTGATGTCATCTTCTTCTGAGTTTGTGTCTTGATCTTTCCTATCTCCATAACAGCTTATGGTCAGGTTCTTTTTTGTTGTTTGCTTATTTTGCCTGCCTGTTTCTTGACTTTTAACTTTATGTTAAAGCTGAACTCTGGTCTCAGAATAGACAGGGCACTGGCCCAAGTTAAATGCTTTTCAGGTTGTTGTTTTTTGAGCTCCATCGTGTAATTGTGATCAGGGTCCCTGCTCCCCCTTTACCACAAGTGCAACTATTCTTCTTTGCCCTGATACTATGAGCATAGGCTATGCAGCTGGGTCCTGAACCCAGTCCCAGTAAAGGGAGCCCTTTAATCTCTTTCTGACCAATTGTCTATGGCCCTCCCATTTATAGTCATTTGTCAAGTTCTCTTAACCTTGCCTTTTCTGTCTGTGGCCAATCTTTTTTATTATTTTATTTTATTATTTTTTAATTCTTATATTTATATATTATATATTTATATTATTTTATTCCCACCCTTCCATCCCTCCGGTAAAGCTTTATAACTTCAATTAAATCTTTACTGAATTGAGAAAGTGATAATAACTCAATGCACTGAATAACAATGATAACAGTCCATATTTATATAGCACTTTCAGATTTGCAAAGCATCTGTATAATTGTAACCCTCACAAATCCCTGTGAGTTAGGTGCTGCTGTTATCCTCATTTTACAGATGAGGAAACTTGCCCAGGGATATATAATTAGCAAGCACCTGAGGCAGGATCAAACTGAAATCTTCATTCCAAGTCTAGTGCTCTTACCTATTACTAGAAGTTGTCTCCTACATTATGCTATGTTGTTTTGTTGGTCAGTCATTTTCAGTCATGCCCAGCTCTTCCTGACCCCATTTGGCCTTGTGTTTTGCCATTTCCTTCACTAATGTTGCATTTTAGAAATACTTAAATGCATAACTCCCATTAAATCTCACAATAGCCCTATTGGGTAGTTAGTGCAAGTATTAGTATTCCTATCTTACTGATAATAAAACTAAGACCCAGACAAGTTGAGTGAATTGCCTAGTTTCATAGCTAGTAAGTGGCAGAGCTAAGACTCAAAGGTAGTTTCCTGATTTCAGATGCGTTCCTTTTTTCATTATATCACATTGCCCTAACAAGAAGAAAAGCTTTTGTCTCTTTCTCAATCAGCATTCTTGGAAGAGCTAGATATTTCAAATGTCCAGCTGATCAAGGAGCTGTGAAAAAGTGAGGGCTGAAGTGATGCTCTAGGGAAGGCTCTCTGGGGACTTCAGACTGTTCTCTCCCTCCCAGTAACCATTATTCAATAAACTCCAGTGGCTTCCTATTGCCTAGAACCCTCCTAACTTTCCAGTACTCTAATACCTTCCCCACCCTTCCCCACAATGATCTAGTGACATTGGCTTCCTGGCTGTTTTTTGAACAAAGCACTCCATCTCTTGGCTCAGGCTATTTTCTCTGGTTCTCCACCATTTCTGGAATGCTCTCCCTGCCTTGCTCCTCATACTGACTTCCCTGGCTTCTCTTAAGTCCTACTAAAATCCCACCTTCTAGGGGAAACCTTCTCCAAGCCCTTCCAGGTCCTTCCGTCTATTAATGATTTCCTCTTTATCCTGTATATGGCTTACTTTGTATATATTTGCATGCAGGATATCTCCTCCATTAGAGTGGGAGCTCCTTGAGAGCAGGTACTGTCTTTTGCCCTTTTTTGTATCCCCAGCACTTAGCATAGTTCCTGGCACACAGGAGCCACTTAATAAACATTTATTGAATTAAATTGAACTAAGCACTGATATTTTTGCTCTGTGGTTCCAGAGCATCTGAATTTAAAACTTGGCTTGGCTACTTAGCAATACTGTGACCCCAGGCAGGTCTTTAACCTCTGGGCTTCATTTTCCTCTATTGAAAATAAGGGTTTGGACTAGAAGATTTTGAAATCTTTCTCAACTTTAAATCATGCAATTGTTTGAGCGGTCATGAAGCCCTTGAGATGCACCTCTCATTAGCCTGCAGTTGCTGGAAAGCTTCCTAAATCGAGGTAGCTTCCAAAATGCCTGAGGCTACTATGGGATCAGAGCCATCTACACTGAAAAAAGGCCTCTGACCAAACCCCTGCATATTTGGAATGAGCAGGTGAAGATAATGCTTGTGGAGGACAAATAGCACATGGGGGAAAATTTTCCCTACATACCTTTCTTTTTTTAGTATAACTTTCCCCAAGTATCTCCACAATGGAAGACTCTATAAAATGCTGTGAGATCCACTAAAGAAAGCAATACTGATTCATGGCTCCATTTTCTAGGCCCTGGGCTTGGGAGCAATCAAATTGAACCAATCAATGTTTATTAAGCGCCTACTGTGAACAGAGAGCCCTGTCCTCTGCCCTTGGGTGGAAGCAAAGAGAAATGAACCACAGCTCCTGCTCTAGAATTCTATGGCTTCAGTGTTACAGGAGACCTTTAGAAAGCTTCTCTTTAGTGTGGTACAGTAGAAAGCTCATTGCTTTGGCATCAGAGGCTGTTGGTCAGTTATTTTAGTCATGTCTGATTCTTTGTGACCCCATTTGGGTTTTCGTGGTGAAGATACTGAAGTAGTTTTCCATTTCTTTTTCCTGCTCATTTTACAGATGAGGAAACTGGGGCACACAGGGTTGAGTGACTTGCCCAGAGTCATACAGCTATATCTTAGGCTGGATTTAACTTAGGTCCTCCTGACTCCAGACCTAATCTATCCACTGCTCTACTTAGCTGCCCAGTAGCATCAGGGGACTTAGATACAAATACTGCCTGTGTTGCCCATTACTTGTGTAAGTTATTTAGGTAAGGGGGCTGATCGATCCATTTAAAGTAACAAACAAGATACTGCAGACCTGATACTTTATCAGGTGAGATCAGTTCTGAATCAACCAATCAAAGACATTCAAGTAATGCCCATCCTTTATGTCTTCTCTAAAATAGTGAGCTAATAAGGATTCTAGCATTCCAATGGCAAGTCAGAAAAGAGCAGAAATTTTACTAATAGGAAATCTCTTGGGGGTGGGGATGGGGGCAGTAAGATTTTCTGACTCCCAAAAGCCATCAGAGATTTAAAGGAAAGTTCAAGATGTGAGAAGAGCCTTCGAAAGGCAATAGGAGATTCACATCCCTTGAGGACAGAAACTCTGTCTTTCCTAGACTTCACAACTGTCCCAGTCTTATGTATGTAGGGCCTTAATATTTTTTAATTAAAAAACAATTAATTTAGTATGCAATTAATTGCCAAAGATCTTAGAATACAAAACCATAATGTTAGAACTGGAAAGCACCTTAGAAAACAGAACATTGTGAGGGACCTCTAGATCACCTCACCTAACTCTGTCACTTTCCAGATGAAGAAAATGAGACTTGGGGTAAAAATAGCTCACCCAAGGTCACACAGGAAGGAAATATAAGGATTTAAAGGAGGCAGGGGAGACTTCAGGCTGAGGTCATCAGAGAGGGCTTCCCAGAGGAGGTAAGGTTCAAGACGAATCTTGAAGGATGAGTTGGGCAGTTGGACTGAAGGAGAGGTTAAGGGAAAGACATTCATGAGAGATGATCTGATGAGAATACAAGGGAAATTAAAACAAACACAATCCTAGCTTATCTGAGGCAAGGGTTTGGGGGAAGGAATGGCAGGAGAGAAATCTGGAAAAGGCAACTGGAGCAAGAATACAGCAAATTTTGAAAAATAACAATAGCTGGCATTTGTATAGCCCATGAAGGTTTGCAAAGTACTTTACAAATATCATCTGATTTTATCCTAATCCTTGAAGGTAGGCATTGCCCTTATCATCCCCATTCTACAGATGAGAAAACTAAGGCAGATGGAGGTGAAGCGAGGGCTAATCTGAGGAAACAAAACCTCCATATTTGAAGTATTGGGGAGCCAGTAACGTTTTTAAGCAAAGGAATGAAAGGCCCAATCAAGTGGCACTTGCAATATGGAGATGCTGGAGGCAAGAGACCTAGACTGGAAGCTGTACAAGCTATGACATCTTAAATGTAGATGTTAGTAACGTGAGTGAGGAAGAGTAGGAAAGGTGAGAGGGAGATGCTTGATGGGAAATGACTAGGTCTGGTAGTTTTCTGGAGGTGGGAAAAGAGAAGCAGAAGAGGAAAGAGCTAATGAAGCTTTTAGACAGGGGAGTGACATGATGACCCCCATATTTTAGGAAGAGAAATCCATCAACAAATAGAAGTAAGGGAGATCAGTTAAGAGACAATTACCAAAGTCTAATTATGAGGCAATGAATTCTTCTGAATAAGGAGAGAGATGCTAGGAGGGGATTCTTGCAAAGGCAAGATTAATAGGGCTTGACATCCGACTGTAAATGAGACGGTGGGGGGAAGGAAAAAAGGAGTCAATGATGACACACTATAATTGGAAGAACGTAGGATCAGAGGGCCTGAGTTCAAATCCTGCCTCTGTCACTCACTATTTTTGTGATCGTCAGCTAATGATTTAAACTCTCTGGGAGTCAGCTCGTCACCCTATCTGCCAAATGGAGAGGATGACCTCAAAGGTCCCTTCCAAATGCAAGTCTTAAACTTTGAAGAAACAGGCACATCATTTGCTCCTCACTTGAAAATGAAACTAACCTTTATTCTGAGACAGAAGCATTTCCTTTTGGAAATTCAGGAGATTGATCTCAAATGTCAATACGATTTAGCAATGTAACAGAAGGATGATTATTTACACAGTGAATCAGTGTGGTATACTGGGAAAAACACTGGATTTTAGGGATCAGGGGTCGAGGGTTCAAGTCCTTGCTCTGTTACTGGTTTGGCATGCAGCCTGACGCAAGTCCTTTAATCTCTGGACCTTCTATCTCTTGACCTGAAAAATGGAAATTAAAGAAGAAAGCCACAACCCACCCCAAATCTTCCCTCATCTGATAGCAATCAAAGATTTATAAAGTACTTTCCCTGAACCTACCCCATACTATTCTCCTCTTCTTGGTGAGCTGAATGTAGCATGTGGTGCCAGTCACTAACTGTTAGTTGGCTTTGTTTAAATGTTTTTCTTTATTACAAAGAAAGACTCCCTGTAAAGTGTGGGAAGGTGGGCAGAATGATATATTTGAAAATAACAGTGATGTAAAGACAAGAGACACCAATAAAAAATTACAGCATTGTAAGGGAGATAATAGGAACATTATTATCCCCATTTTGCAGAGGAAGCTGAGGCTCAGAGAGTTGAAGTGATTTTTCAGAGTCAGAGCTGGGAGTCTCATCCCATAAGGAATTCTCCTGAATTCAGGCCTAGCATGCTCTCTGGTCTGTCTCTGTGGTGATTGGGTGATGATCAATGCGATAAGGATTATAAAAGGGTTCTGTAACTATAAAGCACTTTATGCATTTAAATGATTGTGACTGTCTTCTCTCTGTCTCTGTCTGTCTGTCTGTCTGTCTCTGTCTCTCTCTCTCTCTATTAAATGAAGCCTAGATCTCAAACTCCAAGTTTATGAGAAACCTATCTTATCTTTCACATTTTAATGTGTGTGTGTGTGCATGCTCATGCACGCATGAGTAGGGATATTATGGAGAGCTTTCCTATTCAGGTACAAGCTGCACTCCATGATGTTGAGATCTCAGCTCACTAAAAGACAGTTGGCAGTGATTTGCTACTCTGCTGACCCCAAGTCCTGGGCTCTTTCCACTCCACTTCAGTATCACATCAACAATGGATGCAGAAATGACCAGAGACAGGGAAGCCGTTAGCCTGTGACTGCTACCCAAGTATATAATGTCTACTTTATTTTCCATTTGCCCTTTCATCTCATTTATATTCCCATCCCCAAGATATTTATTTTGACTTAGCACCTGGCTATTCTCCTCTGTTGGGATGCTGCGTATCCTTATTTTGTCTGACTACTGTTTCCAGCTAGCCAACATATGTCTTCTCTGCCTTGGCTTCTATTCCATTGTCTACATTATCTCATTCCCATGCTGGCCAATTTCAAGGCTCTCTGTATGCTTGCTTATCTTTATTGCCGTTAGTCTTGCTGCTGTCCAAGCAGCATGGCAATTATATCTCTATTTTCCTCACCCAGTCTGAGACACATACAGGAAGGAGACAGCCAGCACAAATCAATACTGAGGACTCTTCAGTTCAATATGCCATAGAAAGGATTTACAGTTGGGAGGAACTTTATGGGTTTAGATTTAGGTCATAGATTTGGAGCTAGAAGAGAGTTGAGCCATCATCTAACCTCCCCTCACCTCCATTTCATGGATGAGGACACTGAGGGCTGGAGAGAAGGTTATATGGGGCATAGGAAGCAGAGCAGGACGTTCAAACCTATGTCATGGGGCTTTCTCTAGTACACCGCATGGCCCCTTTTTAATTTGTGCTCATTGATTTGATTTCGGTGGTGATAGTGGCTCACATTTCTATAGGATTGTCCCATTTATAAAACACTTTAAATATATTATGTCCTCAGGGTCATAGGATCATTTACGTAGAACTGGAAGAAACCTTTAAGACTATTTTAGTCCAGTCCTCTCATTTTACAAAGAAACACACTGAGGCCCAGAGAGATTTAGTGACTTGTTTGTGGCAGAGCTGGGTTTGGAACCCAGGTTTCCTGATTCTCAACCCAGCGTTCTTTCTGCTGTACCAATTTACAATCTACCTGTGAGGTAAAGGGATGTGCCCGAAGGCACAGAGTAAGAGTCAGAGCTAGACCTTGAACTTGGGTCTCTTAATTCTGGGCCCAGTTTTCTTTTCTCTGCACCACACTGTCAAATTTCCACTCTTTTGTGAGATGTTGGAATCCTATGGACATTTGGGGTTAGTAAGTGAAACTTCCAAAATAAAATATGGATGTCTCAAAAAAAAGCAACCCAACAACAATCTAACCACAACAAAAGAGAGCGGATCCATTTTTAATCAGGGAACAAACAATGTGGGTGTGCTCCCAGAGCTTTTGGGGTATCTATTTTGTTATCAGAGCTGTGGGTGGTTAGGACTGCTAAGAAGATTTAATAAGTTCTCTTACAGTCTGCATGAAGGTTTTAATTAAAAGAAGTTACCCAAAGCCACTTTTCATTTTTCATCTGGTTAACAAGGGACCAAGAAGCAGCGTCTGATGGAAAATTATGGCTGGTGTTAGTAGGCGGATTTCAAATCATTAATGCAAGTGCTTCTCTAAATGCAGATGCTATGGGCACATCTGCCTCACCCAAGAATTCATTTGGGATGATTTTTTTTTCCAAGCAAAGAAGTGATGGGTAAGTTTATTGGTCAGAATTGTCTGAAAAATCAAGGTATTTTGTTTCAGGAAGGTGTTTTGGGTTGAGATATATGCTAGTAGCAGCTCTCAGGTAAAGGGGAGACATAGATAAATACGAAGGTAGTGTTAAGTAGAAAGGCTACCTCACCAAGAACTGGAAATTGGGGGAATACTCATCAATTGGGGAATGGCTGAACAAGTTGTGGTATATGAATGTATGGAATACTATTGTGCTATAAGAAATGGTGATCAGGAAGACTTCAGAGAGGCCTGGAAAGACCTATATGAACTGATGCTGAGTGAAAGGAGCAGAACCAGGATAACATTATACATGGTAACAGCCACAGTGTGTGAGAACTGTTTCTGATAGACTAAACCCTTCACAGTAATGCAAGAACCTAAAATATTCCCAAAGGGGTCTTGAGGCAAAATGCCATTCACATCCAGAGAAAGAACTATGGAATCAGAATGCAGAATGAAGCAGACTATTTTCTTTTGTGTTACGTGTTGGTTTGGTTTTTCTCATGGTTTCTCCTATTTGTTTTAATTCTTCTATGCAACATGACTAATGTGAAAATATGTTTAATAAGATTGTAAGGATAGAACCCATATAAGATTGCATGCCATCTTGGGGAGGGAGGGAAAGAAAATTTAAAGCGTATGGAAGTGATTGCTGAAAACCAAAAGCAAATAATTAAATTTGCTTTAAAAAGAAAGGCTGCCTTACAGAGTACCTTTCTACTTTTAAGACATAGTTTAAGTACCATCTTTTCTCTCCAACTTTAGGTGCTTTTCTTGCTAAACTATCTTATATTTAACTAGTTGGTATGTATTTGTATTTTATTAACTTGATGTTTATGCTGGATATATGTTTATATATGCTTGTCTCTTACATTATGGTAAGTAGGGAGTGTTTTATCTTTACTTGTATCCTAGGTGCCTAGCACAGTCCCTTATACACAGTAGGTGTTTGATAAATTCTTGATAATTGATACTCCATTAATTAATTGGACATAGAGGCAGAGGACCTCATTTTAAATCCCATGTATTCTGCTTAAGAGACTGTTTAACCTTGGGTCAGTTATTTTGCTTTTCTAGGCCTTGTTTCCTCATATGTAAAGAAGGGAATTGAGGATTGAGGGCATGAACTCTACAGTGAGTCACCTGCTCAGGTTCATCTACCAAGTCAGCTTTAAATCCTGGACTTCCACCAGGCTACCTGATTCCAAGTACAATGCTCTTTCCACTCTACCACCATCATATTTTTTCTGACATTTGGTGAACCTGAAGAAATCACATAGTAGAACTATGCATGAGCATAGATCTAGTGACTAGGATGCTGAGAGATTACACAAGAATATTGTCCCTGTGATGTACTTTGTGCCCTCATTTCTTGTCTCCTTGTAAAGATCTTGACAGTAGCAGTGTAAATACTCCAAGGTGCTCTATACTTAAGGCAGACAAGCAACTTGAGCTTAGATCTCTATTTCGGATGATATTACAGGTCCCTTTCAGCTGTGATGTCCTAAGTTCTGTGTTTTTGTACCTGTCTTGGCCCTTGGGCAATAGTTTGGCAACCACTGCCCTGGCAATAATGGTTGGGCTATGTTTTACTTAACAATGTTTCACCTGACTGGTGTTAAGATACAATGTAAACTCCCAATACTGGAGCCTGTTTCATCTTGGTCTTTGTGTCCCTGCTGACCAACATAGCCGTCTAGATGCTAATAATTGTTTGTTGAATCACGTTGATTTCACCCAATGCTTTCCACTCTATACACTGGTAAAGTGTTCAGTATGGGTACCATGGAACCCCCTTTTACAGATGAGGTTCCTGAGAAGTTAAAGGACTCGCTCAGGATCATGTAGCTCTCAAGAGTCAGAATTGTGATTGGAACTCATGTCTCCTAGCTCCGGTGAGAGTTCTGTTCCCATCATACCACACAAACTTCCTCAACATTTTCTCTTCCCGAAGCTGAACAGCTCTCTCTACATTGCACACATTTAATAAATGTTTGTTGAATTGAATTAAAAGATCATGCATAGGTTTGTAGTAGAGTTATTTGTGTACCTATTAAAGTCTCCCAATAGACTTTAAGCTCTGTGGGAGAAGGGGCTGTGATTTATTTGATTTTGTATCCCCAGTGGCTAACTAAGAACTTAAATGTACTAGGCACTTAATAAATGGTTTTTTAAAACTTGAATTCAGTCCAGTATACACTCTAGCAGGTCCTATCCAACTGAAAAGGCCTCAAGTGTGGGCTGGTGATGGATTGTAGGTCTCTTAACTGAGAACCAGCCTAGCTAACCATGGAGAGGCTTGTTGCCAAAGTATTAGCTTCCAGGTGATAAATTGTTTTGGCTCTACCAACCCATGAAGCTCCTCTATCAAGTGGTGGTGGAGCTGTGATCTACATTAGTAAAGAGCTTCCCCCATCCCCCTACCTTATCAATAAATCACAGGGCTTTCAAAGAAGTGAAGTTTCAGTTATTAACCACACAGAGTACAGCCTCAAATAGGCAAATGGGCCCAAAGAACTAGCCCATTGTGATAAAATCTGGCAATGTCTCTTCTTTATGGGACTTATGAATGCCGTAGAGTAGTACTTGGGATTACTTGTCTGGGAGGAAGAGTGAAGGCAGGATTGTTGCTAATTCCTGTTCTTGCTTGCCTCAACCCAGTGTCTTCTGTGGAGTGTTGACTGGATCAGGCACTAGGGGAGGCAATCTAGAACAATCCTCATCTACCTTTTTAGGTAGTTGGCATCTCTCCCTGGCCTTAGAATAAACATGATCTACCATCCAGGGAGCTCTTAACTAAGCTAGTCATGAGACAACACACACATATTTCAACACTATATGCATATCTGAAGTCTTTCCAGTTTAATAACATCTATCAGAACTCATGGAGGGCAGCTGGGAGACTCATCTTCCTGAATTCAATCTGGTCTTAAGCACTTACTGATGGTATGACCCTGGGTAAGTCACTTTACCCTGTTTGCCTCAGTTTCCTCATCTGTAAAATGAGCTGGAGAGAAATTGCAAACCACTCTAGTATCTTTGCCAAGAAAACCCCAAATGGGGCCATGAAGAGTAAGTCAGGACTAAAATGACTGAACAGCGACAATGGCCAGAACTCACAGTCCACCATAACATCCTTTGAGAATCCCAATTCTGCTCTTCTTTGAAGCATTAGGGGAAAACTTTAGTGAGGGTTCAGGGACTTTGTATATTCAACCTACACATCCTCAGAAGGCTAGCAACTGGCTCCCAGCCTATAGCACATCAGAGGAAGTAAATGAGAAGGTGAGAAGGGTTCTCAGGTACAGGCATGTGAGAAAGGGAATGGGAGGTAGCAGTGGTATTAGGTATAATGCAATATTTCTCAGATTTTTTGTCTCAGGACACCCTTACACTCTTAAAAAATTGAGGACCTTCCCTCTTTGATTATGTGTGTTATATCTATAGATATTTGCCATTTTGGAAATAAATACATTTTAGTATTAACATGAAAATTATTATTATGTTAATATTGTAAGAAATGATTATTTCTCTCTTGTATTTAATAACTAATTACTGAATCAGGACCAAGGTGTTTTGCCTTTTTTACTTCCTCATCCAGAAATCAACCAGTGTGGGAAATCTTGGACAAAAACTTACTCAGACTAAGATCTAATCAAAGACAGAAAAAAAGAAATTCTAAGTTTGAGAGAAAGGGTGGATTCCTGTTCATTGTGTTTGCTTAGACAAGACTGGGAAAATGTGGATCCTTCCTTTTGTCAGGAGGGTGATATGGAAATTGATATCTTTTGACCAAGATTTGGGTGCTCAGTGTTATATATCTCAAGGCCCTCATTGTAATACTCATTCTCTCTTAACTGTTAAGCAATCAGAGTTGACTGCCACTCTCAGGAACACCCACTCTTTCAAGGATGTATAAACTGTGAGCCCACTGATGAGGTGTTTTTGGCATTTAAGCAAGGCATTGACCTCTTTTATTAATAAAACACTAGTATTATTAATGCGATGATTAATTATCTAGAAACTATATATCTCAAAGTTTTTAAACATCATAGGATTATTATGAAAATAGCTTTGACCTCACAGAGTGCCTGAAAGGGCTCAGGGACTCTACCCTATCTCCCCAGACCATACTTAGAGAACTGTAGGTATAGCAGATGGGCACTGGATTCAGAGTCAGGGCACCTGTGTGAAAATCTTGACTGTCCTCCCTCCCTGCGGGACCTTGGGCAAGTCATTTTCCATCTCTGAGTCTCAGTTTCCTCATCTGTGAAGTGTAGGAGCTGAATTATATTGGGATCCCTTCTGGCTCTAAATCCTCTGAGTTGTGAGGCTTGACTTAGAGAACTAGGCTCGTATCTTCTGAATGGGCAAACAAACCTAGGCAGCCTTCCTAACAGGAATCTTGAGTTGGACATTCTGTGATCCTATATGGAATGCAATTCAAAGGAGCTCTGGACATTCCAAAGTAAGGAGTACACCCAACAGTGTAATTTTCACTCAAACAACATGGACATGCTACCTGGTGAACATATCACACCCAAGCATCTAATCAAAAAGGACTGAGCTCTAGGAAGCTTGCTTTATTGAAGGAATAAGAAAAGAGTCTATGCATCTTTCAGACAGCAAATGAGTAGTTTGAGGAATCTCTGTCTCTCTATCTTTCTCTCTGCCTCTCTTCTCTCTCTCTCTCTCCCCCTCTCTCTTTCTCTCTCTCTCTGCCTCCCTCTCCTTTCTCTCTCTCCTTTCTTTTTCTCTCTGCCTCTCTTCTCTCTCTCTCTTTTTCTCTCTCTCCTTTCTCCTTTCTCTCTTGTTTCTCTCTTTGCCTCTCCTCTCTCTATGTCTCTCTCTCTCCCTCTCTTTGCCTCTCTCCTTTCTCTCTCTCTCTCTCTCTCTCTCTCTCTCTCTCTCTCTCTCTCTCTCTCTCTCTCTCTCTCTCTCTCTCTCTCATATACACACACACACATACTTTCCCAGATTTACAGAATTTGTACCTCCTGAAGAAGAAAGGTGACTTAATCTTTTCTGTTTTCTTACCTGACGCCAAGTATTTCCACAGTCAGATGTGATGTACATTTCTTCTTTGTACTCCACCAGCTGAGAGCCCAGGTTACCTGGTTCAAAAGACAGTTGGTCAAAGGTTACTGTTGGAGTTTCATGTCTTTTCTCTGTTTTAGTTTGGGAATGTCACATTCACCCTCTGTATGCAGATCATTTAGAATTGTAATAGACTGTTTCTAGAATTGGAAAGAGAGCATGAGTATTTCAAATCAGAAGAGACTTGAGACTCACAACATAACTATTATGGATATGTTTTGCGTGACTACATTTGTATAATCTATATTGAATTGTTTGCCTTCTCAATGAGGGGGGAGGTGGGGAAGGATGAAGGGAGAAAATTTGGAACTCAAAGTTTTCAAAATGAATTTTCAAAATCATTTTTACATGTAATTGGGGAAAAATAAAATACTAAAGAAAAACTAAAAAAAAAGGAGCTTGAGACCATAGACTATTAGAGCTAGAAAGGATCTTGAAAGAGAAGGCACTTTCTATGTCATCTATATCAATCCCTTGATTTTACAGATAAATAGGTTCCCCAGTCACATGGCAGTTAGTGTTGGAGTCAAGACTAAACGCCAGGTCCTGATATAGGAATCCAGTTTTCATACAACATAGAGCCTTTCCTCCTATTAGCCCTATTCCCACTTTTCTGAACTTCAAAACTATGTTCCTCCTACTGCTGGTTTTTCTTGGAATTTCTTAGCACCTAGAACCTCCTCATCCTGGTAAAGTCTATCAGCTCTGCTTCCATGATCACCTTGGGATGTCCGTCTTCAAGGTCCATTTTCCCCAATCTTCCAATCCTTCTCACATTGGAGAGTTCTTTCTAGAACCTCCATTTTGAGAAAGGGCCCAGGCAAACCTGTTTTTGTTCTCTTTTTCTAGACCCATTCTGAACTTCCAGACCATGCCTCTACATTGGATAGTTTTATTCTACCCTCCCCTCACTTTCATCTCTCTTTTGTGTATTATATTCCCCAATTAGAACATAAGCTTCTTGAAGGCATGAATCATTTTTCTTTTTGCTTGTATTTGTAACCCCAATGGTTAGTACAATGCCTGGCACATAGTAAACACTTCATAAATGGTTATGCCAGGGGGTGGGGCCAAGATAATGGAGTAGAAAGACACACATACTCTAACTCTTCCCCCACAACCCTTAAAATACTTGTAAAAAATGACTCTCAACAAATTCTAGAGCAGCAGAAGCCACAGCAGAATTTCTAGCCCAAGGTAACCTGGAAGGCTGACAGGAAAGGTCTTTTGTACTGGACATGGAGCAGAGTGCAGCTCAGGGAGCCCAGCCCAACCTTGACCTCATGACATTGGGAGGAACAGGACAGAAACAGGCCTTGGGGTGGAATCCCCAGCTGCACCTGTGGTTGTCAGATCTCTCAACCTTCAAATGCCAAGGACAATTTCAAAGGTCAGTGAGAGGGCTTTTTTAACTGGGTGACAAGGGAGCAAGGTCCTCCCCTAGCCCTGGCCCCAGATGGCCACAGCGTCCATTTGTGGAGCCCTCAGCCTAAATCCCCTGGGGGAACTGAGAAGTTGATCTGAATCTCCCTGTCTGGGAGTGAGGAGGAATGCTGGTGTGGCTGAGGTGGAGGTGGTTGTATAGAGGGAATTCTACTACTCACAGATTCTGGGCAGAAAAGTTTTTGGTTGCTCCCAGACCAGTGCACAGGCCAGGAGAGGAGTAATTCCTCTCCATTGATTGTGCCATCTTGGAGGAACTGAGGACTTACAGGTCCCCAGAGTATACCCTGCTCTTGACAAAGGACTTAAAAGTCAAGTAACTGGCTGGGAAAATGCCCATAAAAGAGAAAAAGAATAAGAAAACAGAAGGTTACTGTCTCGGTGAGCAGGTATTTTCTTCCATCCTTTCATATGACGAGGAATGATGCATGCCACCAGAGGAAGACCTAGGGGTAAGGGCCTCTGCATCCCAAACATCCAAAGTGGATGTGCAGTGGTCTCAGGTCATGGAAGAGCTCAAAAAGGATCTTGAAAATCAAGTAAGAGAGGTGGAGGAAAAATTGGGAAGAGAAATGAGAGCAATGCAAGAAAATCATGAAAAGCGAGTCAACAGCTTGCTAAAGGAGACCAAAAAAAGTGCTAAGGAAAATAACACCTTTAAAAATAGGCTAACTCAAATGGCACAAGGGGCCCAAAAAGCCAATGAGGACAAGAATGCTTTAAAAAACAGAATTAGCCCAGTGGAAAAGGAGGTTCAAAAGTCCACTGAAGAAAATAGTTCTTTCAAAATTAGAATGGAACAGATGGAAGCTAATGACTTTATGAGAAACCAAGAAATTACAAAACAAAACCAAAAGAATGAAAAAATGGAAGATAATGTGAAATATCTCATTGGAAAAACAACTGACCTGGAAAATAGATCCAGGAGAGACAATTTAAAAATTATGGGACTACCTGAAAGCCATGATCAAAAAAGACCCTAGATATCATCTTTCATGAAATTATCAAGAAAAATTGCCCTGATATTCTAGAACCATAGGGTAAAATAAATATTGAAAGAATCCACCAATCACCTCCTGAAAGAGATCCAAAGAGAGAAACTCTCAGGAATATTGCAGGCAAATTCCAGAGTTCCCAGGTCAAAGAGAAAATATTGCAAGCAGCTAGAAAGAAACAATTTGAGTATTGTGGAAACACAATCAGGATAACCCAGGATCTAGCAGCTTCTACATTAAGGGATTGAAGAGCTTGGAATATGATATTACAGAAGTCAAAGGAACTAGGATTAAAACTAAGAATCATCTACCCAGCAAAATTGAGTATAATACTTCAGGGTAAAAATGGTCATTCAATGAAATAGAGGACTCTCAAGCATTCTTGATGAAAAGACCAGAGCTGAATAGAAAATTTGTCTTTCAAACACAAGAATCAAGAGAAGCATGAAAAGGTAAACAGGAAAGAGTAATCCTAATGAACTTACTAAAGTTGAACTGCTTACATTCCTACATGGAAAGATAATATTTGTAGCTCTTGAAACTTTCCTCAGTATTTGGGTAGCTGGAGGGATTACACACACACACACACACACACACACACACACACACACATATATTTATATATATGTGTATATATACATACACATATGTGTATATATATATATATATATAGACAGAGAGCACAGGGTGAGTTGAATAGGAAGGGATCATATCTAAAAAATAAAATTAAGGGGTGAGAGAGGAATATATTGTGAGGAGAAAGGGAGAAATGTAATGGGGCAAATTATCTCTCATAAAGGACGCAAGAAAAAGCTTTCTCAATGGAGTAGAAAATGGAGGAGGTGAGAGGGTATGATTGACAAAACTGGGAATGCTGAGCCTCGATAAGATAAGACTTGTGGGGGAGGGGGAAAGAAGATTTAAAAAAAATACATACTTTAATCAATACCTTTTGTGTTTAAATTTCCTCCTACTCTCCCTCCTCCTCTCAGGGAGTCACCCCTATTGGGTGAGGATTAATAGCTCTTTGTTAGAGGATTATCATGCAAATGAGCAAATAGACTTCTTGGCCCTAGAAGGAAGAGCTTAGAGTAATAGGTAGGATTTGCCAAAATAGATTTAAGTCCATTGCAAAAAAAGAATAAGTTAATAATTCCCTAAATGGAAAGGACCACCATGAGACATATGGGGTTCCTCAGCTGTCAATGTATTTAAACAACAGCTGGAAGACCACTTTTTAACACTGTTGAGTGGGGGTTCTTGTACTTCCATGGGTTAGATTAGATGGATCTGCTGGTTCCTTCCAATCCAGGTTATGTGGTTCAGAGGTTTGATGGTCCCATGATTCTACTGGCCACAGAAGTGTCAACACCATCACTTTACAAAACTGGGAATGCAATATATACAAGCTACTACTGAATCCTATTATCCAACTTCACATCATACAGAGCATCTCAGAGTAAAAACATATCAGAGCAAATCTGATCCATGGAATACTGCCATGTAAGTGCAATTTCCTGAGGAAACTTGCAGTTTGCAATTTCAATTGCCTAGATATCTGTCTTTTAAGAGACATCATCTATCTTCTTTGCTTCCAATAGCAAAACTGTCAAGCTGGCAATCACTTCATATGGAAACAGAGAAAGAAAGGTAGAATTTATACAATTGTAGAATGTCTGAGTTAGAAGGAATTTAGAAATGAAGTCTGATCACGTTATCTTACATGCTTAGAAAGGGGTGGTGACCGACTGAAGATCACTCAGAAATTTAGCAGCATTATTTCTGAAATTGCCACTTAAAGGGACAAAATTCTTGATTAGTTATTACATTTACTTCAAGTCAAAATGTTCTCTCATAGGAAATTAACACTTTATAGGTTAATGTATACACTGCTTAAATATTTTGACATATCTATGATTTTATTAGTATAGGTGTTTCCTTTACTTCAACATTCTCAGATGCTTCATTCCTTAGAACACAATCTTCATGAGTTGCTATGGCAAGACAGATAGACAGACAGACAGACAGATAGACAGATAGATAGATAGATGATAAATTCACAATGCCTCAGCCAACTGTCTGGTAAAGAGTCCCTTCACATTTAACTAGACTGACTGGTCCTTGGAAGACATATATACAGTCCTTCCAAAGTCCATATTTAAAGACTTTACAGGTTGCGTCCACTGGCAGATAACACAGAAGCATTTCCACAACAAAATGAAAGCACTGATGGAGAATTTTAGTGGAGATACTGATTGATCACCTTTGGGGGAAAAATAAATGCCCTAAAATTTTACAGGAAAGTGAGACTATACCATAGGTTTAATACAACACATAATATATCACTCACTTGTCATACCACTAGAATGTTTGGGAGGCTCCAAAGAAAAATTTGGGAGAGAAGAGGTATTAGACTGAGTACCAAACTGAAGGTCTTCAGAGCCATTGTGCTGACCTCACTGTTATATGCTTGTGAAACATGGACAGCACCATGCCAGGAAACTGAATTGCTTCCATTTGTACTGTCTTAGGAAGATTCTGAAGATCATCTGGCAGGATAAGGTACCAGGCACTGAAGTCTTTGCTCAAGCTGAACTGCCAAGTATTCAAACTATGCTTCAGAGAGCGCAGCTCCGATGGGCTGGTCACGTTGTTTGAATGCAAAATGTACGCTTGTCAAAAAGACTATTTTATGGAGAACTCATATGGGGCAGGCAATCACATGGTGGCCAGAAGAAATGATACAAGGATACTCTCAAGGTCCCTCTCAAGAACTTTGGATTTGACTGTGCAACATGAGAGACACTGGCACAGGATCGCTCAGCATGGCGTGCCCACATCAGAAAGGGTGCTGTGCTCTTTGAGAAAAGCAGAATTGAGACAGCGCAAAGTAAACTCAGGATGTGCAAATTTGGGATATCCATCCCAAATATTCACACAGACTATCTGTGCCCAACCTGTGGTAGAGCATTCCAAGCTCATATTGGTCTGATCAACCACAGTTGGACACACTGAAATTTCACTTTATCATGGTGATGTCATTTTGGTCTTCTTTGAAGATGAAGGACAACAACCGAACCAGTATGTATAGTGATTTAGAATGTATCCCTGTTACCTGAGTCTGACTCTAACTCCTCTTCATGTCCCCCAGCCCCCACCCAATAGCTTGGAGTACCAGACATCAAGTTTATGAAACACTGGATTAGAAGTCAGGATATACAAATTATTTTTTGTCCTGGTTTGCCACCAGGTGGGTGAGGGTAGGTAAGTAATTTTGTCTTGATGGCCCTTGTCTCCTTATCTGTAAGATGTATTTGTAGGAAAATACAATCCTTATGGTTTATATTAACTCAAGCATTTTATGCTCTCTGCTCTAATCTAAAGAACCTGCCAATTTTATCTGGAAGCATATATTCTGTTTTAAATGTATACATTATATGGTTATTTATGTGAATATATTGTTACTAATATAGCCACATAAATGACGATATAATGTATACATTTATTTATGTGGATGTATTAGTAACAACCTTTTCCCTTAGAGCTCCCATAGTTTTTGGTTTTATAATCTGTAAAATTATAAAAGAGGTGATTTATGATTCTCTAATGTATTTATTTGTGTTATTTATTGAAAACGTGCATCCTATCACAATCCATATTATATACATTTTTCTCTGTGTCTTATGGCTCAATGGAATCATTGGGGAAAGGGTGCCATCTTGTCTAAACTTTGTCAAGGACTCCATCTATAGCAGGAATTTAACACACACTTGTTGGTTTATACTGTATTGCATTCAATGAAAGATTAAACACCTACCATATGTCAAGCAGCATGATAAACTCTAGGGATGCAAAGATATAAACAAAAAGCAGAACTATCATATTGTAATATATTGTATCATAGGGAGACTAGCCCAGAGTCACACAGCTAGTAAATAGTGCTGTAAAATTGCAATTCAAACCTGATCTTTAGTTCAATGGCTTAAGAAACAACACAATCTACCCTCTATGCCCTGAGTCTACCTTAAGAACTGGCGGAGGAGATGAGGACCTACATGGTATGATTTAATTCAATTGGGCTCAAAAATTGCTCCCTGATTCCCTGTCATGGTGCCTGGATTTTTTTAGCTCATGAGGTTTTCAGTCTTTCAGCTTCTTCCTGCCCTTTTAAAGTCCTAATAGAATATTAAAGGAAGAAGGAAATAACACTTTGAATGTTTCTTCCATAAATTCTCAGCAATTAATTGACAGATAGGTAAGAACATGAGGAAAACTGACAAAATGAATTGTGTCTACAGCAGGAATTCCTAACCTTTCTTCTCTGGCAGTTGAGAGAAGCTTTTGAATCCCTTTTTAAAATAATATTTTAAAATGCATAAAATAAACTACCTAGAATTACAAGGAAAACCAAACATCAGTGAAAATAAAGATGTATTTTTCCCCTAAGATTCCATGGGGTCTCTGAAATCTATCCATGGACCCTTTTGAGACTCTGGGGACCCCAAGTTAGGAAACCCTAGTGTGGAAAAAAGTAAGCTGAATGGCAAAAGGTTAGAAAATTCTGTTGTACAAGGATTGCCTTGGAAGGGGGCCTGATAACTATCTTCAAATATCTGAAGGATTGTAATGGAGAAGAGGGATTTGATTTTTCTTTTTCAGTCTGACCTCAGAGGAAAGAGGAGGACCCTTGCTGGAAGTCAGAGAATGCAATTTCAGCTCAATATAGAGAGGGACTTTCTAATCCTGAGAGCTGTCTAAGAACTGGCTGAGGCTGCCCAGGGAGATAGTGAGTTCCTGTCACTGATGAGGAAGAGACAGCAATGGTCTGGGGGGTTGGCATTTTACATGGTCATGAGGGTTGGGGTTCACTGAGGTGGGAAGAAAAGAAGGATGGCAGGTGTGATAGAAAGAAAATGATTCCCCAAGGTAGAGCAAAAAAGCTGTAACCTAAACAGCAGAGAAGAAAGAAAAGGGTCTAGGATTATACCCAGGAGGCATCCGCTTTTTTCTACTGGAATGCAAAGAAAGGTGAAATCTACCTCTACTCCTCCCTACCTACCTCCAGTAAAGTAATAGAAGTAGAAGAGTTAATATGACTACATGACTCTTCTTCATGGAGACTCATCAAGAGGGAATCAGGCACCAGTGTGTTGACTAGCTATGAGAGGGCGTGTGGGTGGAAGAAAAGAACACAGTCTTTCTAATCCAGTAATTCAGCATTAGCAGAAATCAGGCACCTGCCTTCACTATCTGGTTCTTCCATTTATTATCTGTGTAATCTTGGACACATCACTTTATTCCTATGAGCCATAGTTTTCTTCTCTGTAAAATGGGGATAATGATTGCTATTCTACAGTATTGGTTACATAACTAGACAGACCTAGTTCAAGACACACTTCGGCCACACAATGGCCTCATGACTCTTGACAAGGCACTCTCCCTGTTCTATGCAATGCTCTAAGACTCCAAACATCGGAGAAGGAGCCAACCTGAATTGGTAGAGGGACTTTTCTCATGTGGGAGTTCCCTATAATTATGAAATCCCATAAATCTGGTTCCTATCCATTATTTCATAGGTAAGGCTGTTATAAAGCTCAGATCAGATAACATATGTAAAGTGATTTGTAATCATAAAGCAGGATATAAAGAGTCATGATTACTGTTAGTATTTTGACCAGACCTGTAATTTCATCTGTGTATGGAGCTGCCGGTTAGGAATTTTCTCTGGCAATGCAAAATCAACACCTTTTTCCCTCAACTTCTAGTTTTCTAGAATTGCCCCGGGGCACTGAAAAGTTAAGCAATTTTCCTGAAAGTAGCCCTGTATCATGCAGTTTCTCTATTATTGTCTATTACGTATAAGAATAATTATTATTATACATGTTATACCTTTAAAAGGAATTAAATCAATATGGTAAGGATTCAGATTGTGCAGACCCCTGAAAGCAAGAGAAAAAATTGCTCTGACAGAGTGATAGGAGAGGAGGAACAAGTTTTAGGAATCTCACTGCCCCCAAACTATCAACACGTTAATTTTACTCTTAGTACTCTGAATGGTTTTGTTGGGTCCATCCTTTGTTGCCAACGAAGACCACGCCAGCCTTGTTTGATGACCAACAAGTCGATAACTTATTGGAGTTACTGAACTCCATCCATATTACTATTCTCACTCTAGGTAAAACCAGAAACCAAAGAATAATTCCAGATAAACTGAGGGATGGTTCTTTAGAGAGGAAGAAAGAGAAGCTGATTTCTCTGTAGAGAAAGTCAATGAAGAATTTGCATACCAACAGCCTAGAAGCTGTAAGGAATACATCTTAATATTTGGTGGTCTCAGTGCAAAGATGGGTTTTAGGGAGGGCAATAATCAGTTGACTAGTCAATAAATATTTATTCAATGCATAGTATGTGCCAGGCACTGTTCTAAGCGCTGGGGATACAAATTAAAAAAAAAATGCAGCCCCTGCCCTCAGGGAACTTACAATTGAATAGGGGAAGACAATATAGAAAACGAAGCTACAAAAGATAGGGGTGGGGTGGGAGGAGGGAGAAGGTACCCATAAAGGCATGTTGTTTGTCCTTCATTCATTCTTGAAGAGGACCATAGTATCAGGAAGATGATGTCATGACTTGCAAGTGAATTGGATTTAAGTGCTGCAGGACTAGGCAAGATCACCAGTCTCACTTTCTCTCCAGAACCAAATGGTTTCAGTGGCCAGATAGCGATCTGGACAATTGGAGATAACTCCACCATAGAGGCATGAGGGAGAAGGCAAAAGAATTCCAAAAGGAATGCAGCTGGTAGGAAATGGGAGACATCTGGGTGGTGCTGTTGTGAGAACTCTGGGTTTGGAGTCAGGAAAACCTGAGTTCAAACCCAGCTTCAGACACTTACAAGCTGTGCAAGTCATTCATCCTCTCTTGGTCACAATTTCCTCAACTGTAAAAGAGAAGGTCATAACAGCACCTGCCTCCCAGGGTTGTTGTGAGGATCAAATGAGATTCTATCTGTAAAGTGCTTAGAACAGGGCTTAGTACATAGTAAGTGCTATACAAATGTTTATTCCTTTCCCTTCTTCCTCAGTAGAGAAGGGGGAGTTTGGAAGGAGGAAACACGTATAAGAGGACAAATAATGCTGCTAGAAGGCAGTATCCCAAAATAATTTGGGATCAACAAATGCAAAAAGTTAAAGATAAATAACCCAGAAGTTTCCAGCCTGCACATCTGCCATAACTGCCGTATTTAAAGCCAGAATGAATTTCTTGGGGAAAAAGAAGTATATTTGAATGCATAGAATTCAGAAGTTATTGAGGTAACAGGGATTTAAGAATCTTCATGAAGTTAGGTCACAAATTGGTTACAGCAAAGATCAAAACAATATTAAATTAGAAGAAAGCCTCGAGATTAAGAGCAGCCGCACCTGAATTAAGAGCAAAAGGAAAGGAGGGAAAAGTGATTTGGGGGACAACCTGGTGAGACAATTGGCTGAGCAGAGGTTAACCCAAAAGCATTTGCAGATAGAAGTGGAATAAGAACAACTAGATGTGAAATGAAAAAGAAAGATTTGTCATAATATTTATAGTGATGTCTTCAATAACCATACTATTGAAATCAAAACCTCACTATATGATAAACCACGCAAGGAATTGGCAATGGAGGATCTATGGAAAGGCGCTAAGGACTATGCAGGATATGTAGCAAGGCAAAGTGGGGTTGTAGTTTGTAGTACTGAGAAGAACAGTCTCGGAGGCACAGGTCTGTGAAATTAAACAATTGAATTCAATTCAATATTTATGAAGCACCTACTATGGGAAAGGTCCTGGGCTAGGGTGCTAGAGATTAAATAGAGGTTAAAAGGTAAAAAATGGAAACAAGCCTTGTCCTCAAAGAATTTCAATTTTATCAAAGTTCAAATTTAAGTTCAAATCTAGGCTCAGACGAATTGGTCCCAGGCATGTGACTCCAGACAAGTCACTACTCAGCATCTGTCGGTCCAAGTTTCCTCCTCTGTAAAACAGAATATTAGTAAAGGTATCTGCCTCCCATTGGTTGTTGTGAGGGTAAAAATGAGGTAATATTTGTAAGCACTTTGTCAATTTTACAGTGCCAAATACTGGTTGTTAGTCTCATTATTATATCATTATTGTTATAAACTTGTGTGAAATTAGACCAACATATTAAGGATTCAGAGTCCATAAATCTACATAAGGAAGAGGGAGGAGTAAGAAATCTCAGGGTTCTTCATTACATATATCCGTTCTTCTGATATGAAAAAGGCATTTTGGGAGAAAGTCGCTCATATTTTCACCGTATATCCCCAATCCTTGTCTCACTGGGAAGGACATTTTGGCTGATTTCAAACAGACTGACCACAGTATATTTTTGGTTACAAATGAAAACCAGGTGATAGGAATAAATTCCTGCACTGGAGGCTCAAGATAGGATTCCTCCCTTCCCCCCTCCCCCCATGCCTCTGGAGCTCATTCCCAATTCCCTTCCCAATCCTGCCAAATCTGTTGGCCTTCTGGGCTGGAATGGGCTCAGTCTCATTTTTGCAACCTACATCTTGCCCTTGTCTTGCCAAATGGGGAGGGAAGACAGTGGAGAACTTTAAAGAGATTATTTTAAAAATGGAGGAGGTATCTCTATACTTATCCTTAGAGGACTCAGTCCTGTGGGGGAAGGTGGACTGTAGCAACCCCATAATTGAATAAGCCAGGTTAAATAGAGCAAGCTCAAGGGACAAAAACCACATGCCCTAAACTGAGGAAAAGCTTTCTCTGCAATCCCTGGAGCCAGCATCCCTGCATCTTACACCACACTAATCATAACAATCTCCCCACACTGCAGAGGAGCAGACGTTGAAATACAAAACCAGTACAGGCTGACCCTCGGAATGTTAAGTGCCAATTGAACCATTTCGCATGCAACCAGAGCATTCAAGGTAGTCTTAATTAACAACCTAGATGTGTGCAAGTGGGCGCTGGGCTCTCTGTGTTTGATTTACCAGGCCAGAAGGAGGCCAGGCACTGAATGAAAATCATCTCCAAGCAGGGATTCACACTGAGAAGCAGTGTGGGAGCTGGGACCCAAACTGGGAGAGCCTGGAGGCTAAACACCAATGGAACCAGAGTAGTGTGGCAAGAGCTGTGGACCTGGAGTCAGAATATTTGGTTTCACATCCTTTTTTCTGTCACTTCACTGACTATTTCTGAGTGATCTTGAGCAGTAACTTAACTTTGGCCAGCCTCAGTTTTTTCATCTGCAATATGGAGGTGATAAAAATCCTTTACCTACCTCAGAGGTTATTTACATGAATTAGAAAGAATTCTATAAATGTAAACTCTTATTATCCTCTTGTCCAAACCCCTCATTTTACACAAAAGAAACCAGACCCAGAATGATTAATAGTTTACTTCCCCAAAGGTCTTGAGCAAGTTCTTTTTTTATCCATGCTGCCTCTTCCTTTATTTTTTCTATGATTTTATTTTTATTTTTTTTCCAATTACATGTAAATAAAAATTTTTAACATTTTTTTTAAATTTTGAGTTCCAAATTTTCTCCCTCCCTCTCTTCCCCCCTCCTTGAAAAGGTAAGCAATTTAATGTAGATTATACATGGGAAGTCATAAGCTAGTTCAGAATTTCAAGTCAACATGCATTTATTAAGCACTTACTATATGCAAAACAGTATGGAGTACTTTGGAATCAGTAACACCTGGGTTTAAGACCTGTTTTTGATACAAGCCGGCAGTGATCTTGGACAAGTCCGTTAATTTCTTAGTACCCCAGGCAACTCTCAAAGACTATATAGATAGTGCCAACTGACTGAAAGAAAGGATATCACTGGAAAATTCCTATGGTAGGAAAATCATAGCTCTTATCCAAAGTGTGCAAGGCAATATGTGAGGTCCTAGCGTTCAGTTTCACAATAAGATCGTGTCATTTTTGAAAGAGAATTTGCTCTTTGGTCCATTGTATCTACTGAAAGGAGAACAAAAAAAAGATAGAACTGCAAAGAAAAAAATAAGAAAATTTCTGTCCTTAAGAAACTAATATTAAACTGCTAGGTTTAAGCAGACATAAATAAGTATAATACTAGGAAAATTGAGGATTGATCCAATATTAATGAGAGAAAATTTGGGAATTCTTCAAGCAGGGGATACCTGAGCTGTACTCTGGAAAAGGACAGAGATTCTTAGAGGCAGAGATGAGAATGAAGAGGAAGAGTGGTCCAGATGTGAGGTGAGCTTGATAAACGTGTGGGGGAAGCAGCAGATGGAAAATTGAATTTAGTGCTTGACTGGTAGTCTGGCTTAGCTGGAATGCAGTGTTTCTGAAGGGAAGTAGCATGGTATAAGGTTGGCTATGTAAGAGTTAGACAAGGGTTAAGTCTCCACAACTGTGGGTTCAACACCTGTAGGTGTTTCTAACACAAAGAAACCATATCCTTGCAGGTCCCTGCAGTCAAATCAAATTAAAGTTAGTGGGTTTGCTTCTACCTCAAAAATCAAGATACAGGCCAAGTCGGCTCAAACCAGTCAGGGCTAACTAGGACAAAATGCAACTATGCATGCTTAATAAGCTTCGTTAATATTAACTGACATACCTTAAAGATGGAGATTGCTACCATTTTTGAACATAGGATGTGTGGTGAGGTGGGGGTTACATGCTTACACATATCAAGAGGAGACATGGGAGGGGAGTATAAGGAAGCTTGTAATCCCGAAGAAGCTGGACCATTCTGATATGTGAAAGGAGGAACCGTGCCAAGCTAACTGCTTAAAGGCCTTTTTGCTTCTGTACTCAGTGCTCTCTCTTCCTGAAGAGGAGCAGAGTCCACATCTGGCCAGGAATGTTCATCCTTTGGACTCCCTCCATAAAAATTACCTTGATAACTAATACTGAGAGGTGCATTTTCTAACAGCTATGCAGGCAACTGGGTGGCACAAGACATAGAGTTCTAGGCCTGGAGTCAGAAAGACTCATCTTCATGAGTTCAAATCTGGCCTCAGACACTTAGCAGCTGTGTGACCCTGGGCAAGTCACTTCACCCTGTTTGCCTCAGTTTCCTCATCTGCAAAATGAGTTGGAGAAGGAAATGGCAAACCACTCCAGTATCTTTGCCAAGAAAACTCCAAATGGGGTCTTGAAGAGTTAAACAACACTATTACAATTGAACATCAATGTATATGGAGGTGCTAGATTTTGGGAAGCCCTAAAGGAGGCCAAGGAGTCCATGGCAGAGCCAGGACTATAATCTGCCTCCAGACTCAGACCCAGAGTTCTGCCCACTACACACAACTGCCCCCTACCTTTGAATATTTTCAGAGAAAAGTCCTTCATAGGTTGAGCTATGAAATCAAAACAAATTTACACATCATTTGATCTATATCACATGATTATGTTCATAGAAGGATAAAGCTTTCTGCAAAGATTAAAATGTAACAGAAGTAAATGTGAAGGCAAAATCCTATCTCCGAGGAGGGTAGCTGAACTATTTAGAAACAAGATTTTGGTTAAAAATGATTAACAAGATTTTTATTCCTCCACAAGTTATGTGATGAGTCTCAACAATTATTACTGCTCGCTAAGATGACTGAAACGGTCTTTTCATAATTTCAAAATTTCAAGTAATGGAAATATTCACATCTTGCTTTGTTATTTTGGTGAATAATTTGTAGATTCCACATCAGCTCGCCATTCAAAAACTTATTTAAAATTCAGGATCTTTTAGTCCTTAGGCAAAGTGAGTTCTGTCTAAAATGTAGCACTTTGTATAAAGAAGTGGGAAAATTCAGAGCTTCGTGATCATATTTAATACACTTTGTGGTTGTACTTAATATATGTGTCACCTAGCTGATGAATTGTAAGGCGTTTTCATAAGTATTCTGATTACTTACTGAGTGGTTTCCTGTGTCTCTGTGCCTCAGTTTCCTCATTTCTAAAAGGAAGGGTTTGGGCTATATGATTTCTTTTTTAAAAAAAATTTAATATATGGGATAAAAACAAACATTTCCATAACACCGTATAATTTTTTTTAAAAGATGATTTCACAAGAAACTGTTACTCCTTTTAAACATGTAACAAAGTTCTCATGTAAATTTCTTCCCCTCTCCTTTTTTCCCTTCCATTTTCCCCTTGCCACCTGTCCTAAAGATAGGATATGTGATTTCAAAGAACGCTTCCTACTCTACAGACCCAGGAAAAGACTTATTTTGCTGATTCCTTTGCTTGACTTTATCTCACTCTCTCTCCCTTCCCAAACTCACTCATAATATCAGTTTATTATATGATGAAATAGGATTACAGTTACCTAGAAATGACAGAAGCATGAAATGTAGAAAAGTAGAACAAGCTAATAAGGACCTTAGCAATTCTCTGGGATGACAACTGGCTCAAGCCTCAGGTTCATGGAGTTATTGACTTAGAGATTGAAAGGTGTTTAGAGGCCATAGAGACTAACCCCTTTATTTTACAGATGAGGAAACAGAGGCTCAGAGAGGAAAAAAGACTTTTCCAGGCACACACAGCTAGCAAGTAGTAGAGGCTCTGGATTCAAATTCTACCTCTTGTAATTCTTGTTGGTGTCACCCTGGTTAAGTCGTTACTCCCCCTCACCACTACTCAGGGCCTCCGTTTCTTCACCTATAAAATGAGTGGATTGGACTACTTTGAGGTTCCTTCCAGTCTTAGATACTTAAGATACGGAGGGCAAGTCACATAGGTAGTATGTGACTGAACCAGCATTGGAACCTACTTTTTAATAAACAAGGCCTTTGAACTCCTGGTCCTGTGATCTTTTCACGGATGTATCAGAGGGACCCCCAAAGGGCAAGTACATGATAAGTTTTTAACAGATGGTTCATTAGCTAGTTTTGCCCAAGAAGACTAAGGTTTCTAATTAATGTAAATCAATTGTCAGATCCAGCAGAGTCTGAAGAGGCTGAGAGGAGAAGCTCACTTAACTATATGTACAATAGGCAAGTCACTTAAGCTCATTGTGCTCAGTTTCCTCATCTATAGAATGAAAGGGTTGGATGAAATGGTTTCCAGGGGAAACTGAGAGTTGACCTAAAAGCTAAGGAGACCTGGGTGCAAATTCTTCCCTGTCACACACTGTCTTTACACAACGCCATAAGAACAAAAGTTACAGAAAAGATGTCATCTTTATTTGGTAGAGACAGTTCCCTCACCAAGCAGTTCCCTATACTCATGAAATTACAAGTCTAGGAAGTATCTTTTAAACAACAGTAATTTGCCACTACCAACAGATATTATAGAATGCCTCCTGTATCTAGGATATTGTGGAAGATACAATATAAGACCTAATAGCTTACTTTTCAAGATAGCCCCATTCCACAGTAGGAAATACATTGGTATTAGAAATCAGAAGTCTTGGGTTTGAATTCTGACCCAGAGGTATAACTTTGGACAAGCCCCATCACTTTCCCAAGCCTCAATTTCCTGTGATGTGGATAGTACTAATCTTATTACCCTCATTTTATGGATGAGGAAACTGAGGTTCAAAGATTATAATTGATTCCATCATGATTATAGCAACAGAAAGTAACAGACCCAAGGGTTGAATCCAAGTCACCATATGCTGCTGTTACCTTGAGAATAGGAACTAGGTTTTGTACTTCTTTATATGGAACACATGGTGGGCATTCTTTCCTCTCTATTACAGTGTCTCCTCAAGCTGGCATAGTAAGCCTTCAGATCAAAGAGAGCCTTGAATTCCAGGTGAAGATGGGCATTTTCACGGATAGAATTCAGCAGATTCCAATTTCTGAACTGCATCAGAATCATAAGCTTTCTCTATATCCATGCAACTTTTCTGTCTGTAAGTTAGGTGGGTGAGGGGCATTGTCACCTACAGACATATAAGTGTCCTATGCCACGGAGGTGACTCAGTCTCAGGTTGTGATGTGTGGTGCAGCCAATCAGGGTTACATGACCTTACTTTATCTGACCTCTTTTCTATTTCCAAGTGGTTACAAAGCACTGTTTTCTTAAATATGAAGACAAAAGCATGTGGATAGGTCATGAGGTCCCTGGTTCTTTAAGAATGACTGCTAAGGGTTTAAAATTCTTATTCACCCACATTTCTATCAGTATTCCCCTTGTTCCTGAGCTGTCATGATTCCCCAGAAGAGACAAATCAATGACTCATTCTCCTTTGTTTTTAAAGAGGAGCTTGATGTACTGTGGTATAATAGGAAGGACATTGGCCGGCAAACCAGAGAACCTGTTACTTTGGGAAAAAATTCCTTTTCCTTCCTGGGATTCTCCATTTCTAAACTAAGGAGGAGAAGAACCAGATGACCTTGAAGTTCCCTAACTTAAAGTCTGTGATCCTATGATTCTCAATTCTCTTTCAATTCTGATGTTCTATGTCCCATGTCCCATGGGGCAGCTAATTGGTACAGTGGATAGAGTGTTGAGTGTAGAGTAGGAAAGACCTAATTTCAAATTTAGCCTTAGACACTTATTATCTGTGTTGTTATGGTAGTGGTTCGATTGTTTAAGTCATGTTTGATTCTTTAGCACCCCATTTGGAGTTTTCTTGGCAAAAATACTGGAGTGGTTTCCTTCTCCAGCTCATTTTACAGATGAGGAAACTGAGGCGAACAGGATTAAGTGACTTGCCCAGGGTCACACAGCTACTAAGTGTCTGAGGCCAGATTTGAACTTGGGGCTTCTTGATTCTATGCCTGGTGCTCTATCAGCTGTTCCTCTGTGACTCTCAGAATATCATTTAACTTCCATTTGCCTCAGTTTCCTCAATGGTAAAAATGAGGATAATAACAGCCCTTATTTCCCAGGGTTGCTATGAGGATCAAATTATATAATATTTGAAAAGTACTTTCATAGTGCAGTGTGTGGCACATAGTAGGCATTACATAAATGCTAGCTATGATTACTATTCATTATTTTTAAAGACTTCTATCTCTGATACTCTATTTTGTAAAGTTCCTTCCAGCTACAACATTCTATATTCTGAGACCCCTTTAGGCTATAATACTCTAAGTTCTATTTTCTAAGACTCCTTTGAGCTCTGATATTCTACTGAATATTCTAAGCTCTGACAGTTCATGTTCTTAGAATCTTCCCAGATTTAAACATCTATGTCTACCTGTGTGTACTTCTTTGAACTCTAAACAAGCAAAGATCATTTCTGATGGGTCTGATTGAAATGATCTCTAAGGTTACTGCCAGTTCTAGGTTTCTACATATGAGGACTATATTAATGATACTGTCCCAAGCATTATGGAGGCAAGGCTATCTGGGGTGTGACTATAGAAAAAGAAAGGAAATTTTAGGTACACTACTAGGGAGATGAGTACAGAACTTTTATAGGAAAGGTACAGGTATGCCTATCCCTTAAACAAAAGGTACTTTGGGCATATTCATGTTCTGTAATAACTGGCAATAGAGAGAAGTCACCATGGCAATTATGGATTATTTTTTAGGAGGTGTCTGGCATTGGCAGTTTCCTGAAATAGCTCAAGGCATTATAAGCAACCACAGGATCATAAAAAAAATTGAGCTAGAAGGGAATTTAGAAGCAAATTAACCCAACTCAACAAGTGTTTCTTAAGTACCTACTAAGTGGAGGGCAATGTTGCTAGGCACCAAAGGAAACAAAACTGAGATAACACAGTGTCTGTCTTCACGGAGGTAACATTCTAGGAGGTGGATCTGATACGTAAACAGACAGCTATAATACACAATATTACTGAGGAGTGCATTAGAATGATGCAGAACCAAGTGTTCTATGTGCTCCAGGAAGGAGCCACTTACCCCGACTTTAAGGGATGGGTAGAGATTCAACAGAGAAAAGGACAAAACATAGAATATGAGACTGAAAAGAGGCCAAACTTCTAATTCTATAGATAATGAAAGTGAATCCCAGGGAGGTGTTCAGACTTACTCAAAGTCATACAGTGATTATTTAAGACTATACTTTCTTAGCTTTCCATTTTACTTCTTCAGCTATTACATAGAAAATATATCTTATTCTAAGCTCTGTGTAGTTCTTGTTCTTTTCATCATTATTAGGCAGTGGAGAGAGCGCTAGCCTTGATGTCAGCAGATCTGGGTTTAAATTCCAAATCTGACACTTCTGAGTGGCATGACTGGGTGTTATTATTATCACTATTAATAACAAAAATAACCACAGCTTTTTTTGTATAGCACTTTAAGATTTGCTATATATTATTTCATTTGATCCTCATAATAACCCTGAGATGAAGACACTTTTATTATTCTCATTTTACAAGGGAAAAAACTGAGGCAAACAGAGGTTAAGTGACTTGCCCAGGGTCACACAGGTGGTGTCTGAACTAGCAGCTGAATTCAAGTTTTCTTGACACCAAGTCCAGTCAATTCACTAAGTTTCTGGTCTTAAGCTTCTTGCTTGTAAAGCAGAGATCATTCTACTCAAATTAGCTGCTTCCTAGAGTCATTGTGAGGCTGGCATTGGGCAGCTTTGAAATGACATAAAGATGTGAGCAACTGCTATCCCTCCATTTCATTCCCCTCTTGCATATTTTGTGCCTTGTTCCTTTCTTACTGATATCTTCATGACTTGTTTTTTTTATTGAACTTGCAGTAGAGAATCTCATTTCCTGACCACTGAGGGACAGATATTAATCCTATTCTGGCATCCAAAAGCACCTCAGTGAATCAAGCTTAAAGCTGAAGTCTTTTCATTTGCTGGCTGACACCCTGCCTCCGGGTTTCTCCACTGGCAATGGCAGTCCCTGACTGGGAACCTCTCAGCTTATCCTGGTGACAAATACTATGAGAAGATCTGAATTCCAGTCATGCTGGAAGGAGAGAAGGAAAGAGAGAGAGAAAGAAGAAGGGAGGAAAGAAGGGAGGGAGGGAGGAAAGGAGGAACGGAGAGAGAGAGATGAAAAAAAAAAGGTGATGGAGGAGAAGGGGGATGACGGAAAGGACCCTTCAGTTACTTACCTGCTCCCATGATTAGACCGGGTGCTGTGTCCTTGGTATGCACAGTGCCTGATACATATGGATTGTCTGCCCATCGAAGGTGAAGGTGAAGATGGCAGTCAGGCTTAGAGGAGAAGAAAGTAAAAGAAAAAATTTAACTTCTGAGTAAAATCATGCTGCTGTATGAAACCTGGTATGATAAGAAAAAGCCATAGCTGACATTTACATAGGCTTATCAAGTTTGCAAAGCAAACTCATTTCAACCTCAAATAAGATTATGAAGTAAATACTACAGGCATCAGCACCATTTCGCAGAAGGTAAAACTGAGGCTGAGAGAGTTTCACTTATTTGCCCATGTCACACAGCTAGTAAGTATTAGAGGCAATATTGGAACCCAAATGTTTCTTGATCTTAGCCCCAGTGTCCTCATCACTCTACCATGTGTCCCATGAAGTTGATAATAATGCTAACATACCTACTTCAATACTTAGGTGATCTACAATTTCATCAGGTATGGGTGCCCCCTCCACTAAACAGATTAAAATCTCTCCACAGTTTAGCAGATGGTTCAAAGAGTTGCTGTTGCTAAATAAAATCCATTTCCCAGTGGCCAAGTCTTCTTCTGCTAAGCCTCCCTACCCTTAGCTAGGCTGGTCTTCAAATAAAAGACATGCTTCATCATTTGGCCTATTCTCAAAGCCTTTCCAGTATGGAAGAACTTTACAGAGCTAAGACTATACCTGCATTGACTCTGAGACCCCACTGTTAAAAGTTCACAGAGTCATAAACTGAGATCTGGAAGGGTCTTTAGAGGCCAGTGAGTCCCCTCCCCCACCCTTTTACAGATGAAACTTGAGGCCCAGGGAACTGAAGTGACTTACTCAGGGACACTAAATTAGTAAATGTCTTCAACTGAATTTGAACTCAAGCCTTCATGACTTAGAACTTAGCACTCTGTCTATCTCTCCTTGTTATTTGGATACAAGGATGAGGTTTTAGAGACTGATGTGTAACAACAATGAGAAGAAAAACTCTTATTTACAGTAGTCTTTACTATTACAAAGGCCTTTGCAATCATCCTGTCATGCACCCTCTGCACTGTGAAGCAGAAAGAGTGAGTATTATTAGAACCATTTTTTCCAATGACTAAACTGGGGCAGAGATCTGAAGTGACTTACCCAAGTTTATAGAGTTAGTAAGGGGGAACCAGGACCCAAACCAAGGACTTCTGATTCCAGATCTAATACTTTATCCAGTATTATGGGTTTTGTAATGTAAATGTAAGGTTAATGGTGAGGGTGGGGGAAGAGTGAAAGATCTTTCCTACTCATTAATAGGTCTCAGATACCTTCTGTTAATTTCTGATGCGGCACTGGGTCAAGGGTCCTGCCCTCCAGCCCTGAAAAGAGTATATATACTCCAAGGTAAGTTTTTGCTTTGGGGCTTATTTTTCTGAAGAAGGTTGGATGTGCCCAATGAGACTCCAGGTGGTCTCTAAAGACCTCTGCCCTGCACTGGCTTTGAAAACCCAGCTGTTGGTTCTCTCTCTGGTAATGGTGTAAGTATTGTCATGGTCAGACAGTTGGAAGCCCTGTCTGTGGGTTTTTCTGTTTGTAATTTCTGCTTATAATTTCTGTTTGTATTTTCTCTGAAGTCCAGGGTGCTGACTTTTCCCCCTAAACTAAGTGAATGATATATGTGCTTGACTGAAGTAGATTGTTTACCCCTCAAAAGTTGCTTTCTTTTTAGAAAAGCAGATCTAAAAACCTGTACTGTGGGCCCTCCTGTGTATGCCGAGGTCCTTGCTGTTACAGGCTGCTTCCTTCTCAATGTTTTATTTGCAAGGGAAAAAAATTAAGAGTAATCAAATATTCATTTTGCAGGGGAATTAAGTGTTTTTCTCATGAAAAAAGGGATTCAGCTGCATAAGTTCTACATGGATTTGTGTCCTCCAAATGCCTTTAGTCCTCCAGGGATTGGTTGGGGGAAATGAAGGAAAGGAAGTGAGTTGGGATGGACCTATTAGCTATTATTCTTCCCAGGGTGACTCCCAGTTATCTATGGGTATTTCAAGATTGACAGCAATAATCTGTCCAGTAATATTACTTGACAAATTTAAAATAAAACCATCAAGAAAATTCAGAAGGACCTCATAGCTTTTTAAAAAAGATGCTTTCAGAATTTTGTGGAGATCCTGAAGTCAGAGCTCCATAATGGCTTCATATATAAATCATGTTCTATCAATATTTTGCTTAAAAAGAACTGGATTTGTAATCAGAAAACTTGAGTTTAAACCCTGGCTATGCCCGCTTGTGTGGACCAGACCTGTGCAGGAAAAACCACTTGAGTTCTCTTGGCCTCATGTGTGAAATGAAACGATTGGGTATGATTATCTCTAAGCCTCCTTCTATCTTTAGTGTTGTGTTCTAGCTTCTGAAGTTCATTTCAGCTCTACCACTGTAAACTGTGATCCAAGATCCCTTTTAGCTCAGACATCTCTATTTTCTTTCTCAGTCCTGATCTCCCTCTCTTACCCTCTCTTCTACCTTTTGAACTTCCTGCTCATACACCCCAGAAACAGCAGAAAGTGGCCCTGATCCAAACAGAAAAGTCTGTGTTGAAGTCTCAGTTTAAAAATGCATTCCCAGAGGGTCTCCAAACCCTACTCATATTCACAGAGCTCAGAGTACAGCAAGGGAAGGGATTGTTCCCATATGTTGGTGCTCCCAATAAATGGGAGCACAGAGAGCTTATGGAATCTGCCCAAGGTCACACTGTAAAGCCAAAATACAATAAATGCCAGTCAGGGAGTAAAGAGCTTTTTCTAACCCAGAAAAAAATGGCGCAAAAATATATCACAAGCTGAAAACTTTACTGGTGTATCCACATCAATGATAACACTTTTTCCTTCCTTCCTTCCTTCTTTCCTTCCTTCCTTCCTTCCTTCCTTCCTTCCTTCCTTCCTTCCTTCCTTCCTTCCTTCCTCCCTTCCTTCCTTCCTTTCTTCCTTCCTTCCATCTTATTTTCCTTCCTTCCTTCCCTCCTTCCTTCCTTCCTTGCTTTCTTCCTTCCTTCCATCTTATTTTCCTTCCTTCCTTCCTTCCTTTCTTCCTCCCTTCCTTCCTCCCTCCCTCCCTCCCTCCTTCCTTCCTTCCATCTTATTTTCCTTCCTTCCTTCCTTTCTTCCTTCCTTCATTCCTTCCTTCCTTCCTTCCATCTTATTTTCCTTCCTTCCTTCCTTCCTTCCTTCCTTCCTTCCTTCCTTCCTTCCTTCCTTCCTTCCTTCCCTCCCTCCCTCCCTCCTTCCTTCCTTCCTTCCTTCCTTCCATCTTATTTTCCTTCCTTCCTTCCTTTCTTCCTTCCTTCATTCCTTCCTTCCTTCCATCTTATTTTCCTTCCTTCCTTCCTTCCATCTTATTTTCCTTCCTTCCTTCCTTCCTTCCTTCCTTCCTTCCTTCCTTCCTTCCTTCCATCTTATTTTCCTTCCTTTCTTCCTTCCCTCCTTCCCTACCTCCCTCTTCTATCTACGTTCATTCTCATCTATAGAACTATTGGATACTGTCACGACAAAAACTCTGACAATTACAAATACAAATGATTTTCATGATAAAAGGGAAAGCTCTTTTCATACACTGCTGTGGATGCAGAGGGAGTTCATTAAGCAGCTTAGAGTTTAAAAAAGACACAAATCTAAAAAGCAAAAATAATAGACTCTGGCTGGATTCTCTGATATGATGGGTAGAGCTTCCAAACAAGAATCATATGAGAATTGTATATAGGAATATGACTGAAAATCCTTCTCATTACAGGTCCAGGCTTTACTGGAACACCGACCCTCTGTCCTTAAGGACAGTACCAAGCACTGCCAGAGGACACTGGATACCCAGGGCAAGCTTATGCAAATATCTTTCTAGTCACTTTCCTGATTATTACCAAACTTGGAAAGAAACACAGAGAAATTCCTATATCAGGGAAATTTCTCCTTGTTAGCTTCCGATAAAGTAGCAGCACTTTTTCCAAATTCCAGGAGCTCATCTATATCTGTGTCTGTTTGTCCATCTCTCTCTGTCTCTGTCTGTCTCTCTCTCTTCCTGTCTAAGCATAATCATCTCTATTTATCTATGACATCTTTACAATTTGAGAGAAGTGATAATTAAATAACAAATAATTAGGGAGATCCCTGACTTTTCCCAAAAATTTACCTCAGGTAGACTATTTTATCTAGGTGGAGCTGTTCCTCCACCCAACTAGAAAACTTTGTAAATAATTTAGTCTAAGGTGAATTCCTGGCCCATTGTGTTCCATTCAGGCAGGTTTGGGGAGGGGTGGTGGCAGTATTGTAGATCCTTTGTCTAGATTGTCCAAGGCTGAGTATGATTTGGAAGTAAATGACATAATCAAAGTCACATTACCTAGCCCCTCATTAGAATAGATCCACCCTCATTATAATATTCATTCTCATTAATTATTAACCAATCAGAGTCGATTGTCATACTCTTCAAGGGCATATAAGCATTGAATGGGTTCCATGAGGGGTCTTTTGCCTTCCACAATGTTGCTGACCTCTATTAGAAATTATATGCTAGCATGATCAATAAAGTGATTAACTAGCCTGAAATAATTTCTCAAAATTTTTATATGTCACAAATTCAAATAATGCTTCTATTCCACTTATGTTACAATGTTAGGAAGTTAGTGCTCTATAAGCCTGAAAATGCTTTTGAACCAAAAGTCATCACTATTTTATTTCAACTAGTCATTTAACTATGCATTTTTATGCGTCAGAAGTGGAGTGTCATAGTTAATTAGCAGGGCAGTTATTAATTACAATTGCCATAATTATCTCAGTAAATTGTTTATCATTATTTATTAAATATTTTAAAAGAATATAAATTGAAGTAGCTGAGTTGGATGACCTTGGAGATCTAATTCTAAATCCTTTAAATCTGGAACTATAAACATACTAATTGCAATAATTTTTATTTACAGTTTTTGCTAATAAGAAATAAAAACCAAAGCTTGCAAAGCACTCTACATACATGACATATATTAAGATAATTTCATTTGACCATCCTAAGAACCCACTGCATTTGGCAGAGATGATGTCTCTAGTTTTACATATGAGAAAACAGAGACCTAAAGTGATTTATTTAAAGATAATCCAGCTGATATGTGGCAGGATAAAAACTTGAAGCTAGGTCTTCTGACTTATGCTTGCCACCATACCATACACAGATGGTCAATTTTCAAAGAATTGGGATGTAATAAAATATACTTGGCACCAAATGACACCAAATGTAATTGAATCTTTCTTTGATGATTGAGAAGGCATTTCAAAATCTTGAATCGCCTCAGGGTCATTATTATGAACAATTATCAATTGTACCAGAGAGGCTGAGAAGTGCCAGTCGGCCGAGCTACAGTTGATTAAATAACCAACTAACAGAATTTAGCCTGTATATTTGAGTGTGAATATAAGTTTCTCATTAAAGAAAAAATAATGCCTAAAGGAAATAAATCCCTTCAAGCACTTCTCCAGTTATCCAAGGTTGGAAAGAATATCTTTGATGCCTTACAGAACAAAATGAAGCCCTATTCTCTAAGTATTTCCTTGCATCCTTCGATCCAGCCACATGGTTACTCTTGGGCTGTTGGAGCTGTTTCCAATTTCTGAGTTCTGACGATTAAGGGTATCCCACTGTTTCCTCCACAGTGTAGAGGAACACAGCAAGGCCTTCCAAAGTGTCAGACTCCAAAATTGGATACAGCTCAACAGCCCAGAAGTATAGCACTGAAAAATGATTAACTACCTCAGAGAGAGAGGAGCTGAATTGAAGCAACTCACAAGTATTCAAGATCAGGGAGGACAAGGAAAATAGGGATAAATAGGTGATAATGCTGCAATACAGAAATGTTATTTGGTTCCCATCTTCCATCAGAACCTTCTACCAGCTGTGAATAATTATGTCACAGGAATCAGATCTGGAGAACTGGAAAGCTTCTTACTGATGATCAAATTCAACCTCTTTATTCAATGAATGAGAAATTAAGGCCCAAAGAGAGGAAATGCCTTGTCCAAGGTCATCACACAGTGATTGGCAAATCAGGGATTAGAAGAACCAAGTTCTACTGATTTCAAGGCCTCCAGATCTCTTTCTCAACACCATCAAATCCAAATCACTTAGCTTGTCACTCAAGATCTTCCACAATCTGGTGCCAATTTACCTTTCCAGCCTTATCACCCACTATACCCTTTCACATATTCTAATCTCTTAATATTTCTTGTGCCTTGGACCCCATTGAAATTCTGATAAGGCCTATAAACCCTTTCTCAAAAATCATGTTTTGTTTTTTAAAATTAAAAACTGAAAAAAATGCTAAATTTGAGTTAGTAATTAGTGAAAATAAGGATGCATTTTTTCCCCATATAAGTTCACCAACTTCCTGAAATTTATTCATGGACACCTTAGGAATCTGTAGACCTCAGGATAATACTCTAGACCAGATGCTTTACTCATTTATTTTCCTAATCTTACTCCATCACCCTTGCTCATAGTGCCATCATTTGAACGCCCTCCCAACCTAAAGCTTAGAATACCAGTTCTCCTCAATTTTATCTATACTCTAGATAGAGATCAACCCCCACTTCCCCTACCAAACCTCCCCTGAACAGCCTGACTTGAAGTGTAAATGGAGGGGTGGTACTCAATAATATTTGGAGCTTAGCCAGATCAAACATTCTAGATTCAATGCTCTAATGTCCTTCCAGCTCTATCACCCCATGTTCCAAAGTCCCTTCCAGCTCTATCATCCCATATTCCAAAGTCCCTTCCAGCTCTAGCATCCCATGTTCTGAAATCCCTTTCAGCTCCAGCATCCTACGTTCCAAGGTCCCTTCCATATAAGATCAGACTATATCCACAGTACTATATTAAGAATATTAACAAGGTGACTTGCATTTTACAGAAAGGAGAGGATTGGTTAACAGAACTGAGGTTTTTGTGCCTGGAGAAGACACTGGGGAGCATGACAGTTCTCTTTTAAGTATTTGAAAGACTGTCTTGTGGGAGATGAATTCTCTTGTTCTTAACCCTAGAGGGAAGAACTAGGAAAAATAATTTACTAATAATTAGAGTTATCTAAAAGTGGAATGAAATGTCTCAAGAGGTAGAGAGTTTTCTCTCCTTGGAAGTCTGAGTTTAGATTAGTACTTTGGAAGAATAATGTAGAGGAGATTCCTATTCAAGAAGAGGTTGAAACTGATGGGTTCTGAGGTCTTTTCTAGTTCAGCCATTCTAAGTCGAGCTCTAAAATTTTATAGTTCCTCTTGAACCCAATAGAACTTACTATCTCTAACAGTTCTTCAGCTCATCCTATGTTGCCTTGTATCATTAGCGATATTTTCACATCCCTAAATGTGAGTTCCTTTAGGGTAGATTCATTTTTGTCTTTGTATTCCCTAGAGCCTAGCAAAGTACCTGAAACCTAGCATGTAATTAATAAATGCTCATTGATTATGTATTTTGTCTCACCTTCCTTGATTGATTTTTGAGTTCCACTGTATCTCATTCACTATCTAACCTCTGGATGACACACTAACATTAAGAGATCCCACGTATTAAGTGTGCTAGCATACCCCACCCACCTTGGTTTATCCCATTCACTCCAGCTTCTTGTGCTAAAGATACGACATGGAATCAGGGGATAGAAAAAAGGAGAGAGGAGGGGTCTGAACAATTCCAAACTGACAAACAAGTAATTTGTTACATAGGCCTAATCATTCACATCGCTCATGAATAAAGCAAAAGTGACCAGATGGCATTAATAGTGAGGTTGCTTAAGGAGAAAATGATGAAGTCAACATTTTAGCGACTCTCCAATAAGCCTAAAAATAGAATCACAAATTCACATAATCTCAGAGTGGAAAGGGACCATAATGTCCACATATCTAACCTCTACCAGAAAGGTAGACTTTAGAATGCCAGAGCTCAAAGGGCCTTTTGAACATAGACAATTAGATCTAGAAGAGGCATTAGACAGTGGCAATAGAAAATATTTTAGTGGAAAGGAACCATTGGAGATCATCACCTAATTTGACATACTTATTTTACTGATTGGGAAACTGAGGCCTAGAACGTGGGAAAATGACCTTCTCAGAGATAATTATATAAACTTCTTTGCAAACCTTAAAGTGCCACATAAATGTTAGCTATTAGTAGAGGTGGATTTTAAGCGGAGACCAACTGACCACAAGGTTAGGGTTCATTCCACTACAACACAATGCCTTTATACAGATGCTGACTAATGAGATGTGGCTTTCGTTTGAAACTTAGTCCCTATTGGAGGTACTTATTACTAAATTGGAATGTCAGAATTCTCAGCTGGCTTTCTTTCTCAATACTATTTTTATCTTGGTATCATTTTACATTGATATATTATCTTTCCTTTGAGAAGTACAAAATGCTTTATGTAACTTATTCATTAAACAGACCTTAATATTTATAATAACTTCAGTCTAGGAAACAGAAGACATCTGAGAAAAACATCTTAGGTATACTAGACCTTCCTTTTGCAGATGAAGAAACTGAGGCTCTGCCAGGGTAAATGATTTGTATGAGCTCTCATAGCTAGTGATTGGGAAAACAGGGATCTGAATTTATCTCCTGATTCCTGATTCAAGGCTCTTACCATTACTCCACACTCTTTAACTGTGTTGGTTCCTTGCTCAAAAACCCTTTCTCTAGGGTCAGCAATTGCTTATGGGATGAAATCCAAATTTGTCAGCTCAGTATTTTAAGCTCTCTACAATCTGTCCATATCTGTCTATTTCACTGGTGTCAAATTAACATAGAAACAAGTGCCACTAAATTTTACATAAGGATCCCTAAGGCCCACATGTTGACTTAGAAAACTCATAATATATGATATTTCTCAGTGTTTTGTTGTTGGCAATGTTGGGAGCAATGTGCTTGACACCTTCCTACTCTACACAATTCCCCTTTGCCTGACTTATACTTCAGCCTAACCAAACTATTTATTCTACTAAACACATCTCCCATTTTTCTACTTCTCTGCTTTCTTATATCCCTTTTTATACCTGGAGATTCACCCCTTGCTCAGTCTACCCCTTTCTTTCCCATCTCCATTGGTGAAAGCCTGCTCATTGTTCAAAGACCAATTCAGTTTCCTTCATCTGTTCAGCGGTAGTCTCTCTCCGCTAAACTGTCATACTACCTTATTTGCCCTATTCCAATGCCCCTTAATCTTGTTATATTTTGCACTGGAGCCATATACCTATAACTATGACTTATCTTTCCTCATAGGTTTTAAGTGCTTTGAGGGCTAGGGTCATTTTAACCCTACTCAATTTGGGATGAAAGCCCTACCTTTACCTTCTGTGTATCCTTGGGTAAGTTACTTTCCCTTTCTTGGACTTATTTTCATCCTCCACCAAATAAATGGCATCCATGTTCATGATCTCTAAGTCTTCTTCCAGTTTGAAAAGCTACGAACCTGAGGAAGAATCTTGTACAGGATTCTGTCTGTAGTTGGTATTGGATAAAGACTCCAAGCAGCACCAATGCCTTGTCTGTGGGCAAGATGATATATGGGCTAGTTTTCCCCATTCTGACCCTATCAATCAGGGTATCATTTACTGCACTGCTATGGGAGTATTTAATCTTGGTAAGTTTGATTTACTACCCAAGTGTAGAATAATTACTAACATTCTGTCTCTTCTAATTATTAGACTACTGGGACCTTTCACCATACAAAGGTCAGGGAGAGCCCTAGGCAAAAATCTTTAGTCTTCAGGAGCTCACACACAGCTCCCCTTCTGTCGCCCTTTCTTCTCTCCCTAGGCAAACAGGATCCTGATACTACCCACTAATAGCCAACTTTTCTTCCCATACATATGGCCCATGCTGGGATTACACTCCTTGGTATTGCTCCATGCTCTGGAATGCTTTTATCCTTTAGTTCCTATTCTGTTAAATCAGGTCCCTCCTCTCTACTAATTTACTGATAGCTGAGGGTTCTTTAATGTGCTGCCTTTCAGAGAATGTATTTGCATTTTAGAGAATGATGGAATTTCACTAGGATTCTATTTCAAAATTCTCTCATCAGGGGTAGAAGGGATTCTGGATTCTCAAATGCTAAAATCCAGTCCAGGAGTGTCCTACCAAGTCATCTGTCAGGATGTGCTGGGATGTGCAGGGATTGGTTTTTTTAGTCTTGGAAAATTCTCATTGGCTCTTGTGTCACAGAGAGCTTGTGATCTGAATCATAAAATCATGGACTGTTGGAGGTATGGGATCTCAGAGTCTGAAGGGACACTAATGTATGACTCTCCTACTCAAGTTTTCCCCACCCTTTGTATATACCCTGCCCCCACTGCCAACATCATCTTGGTTTTGTCCTTTGAGGCAAAATATTTTAATTGCACCTCCTGGAAACAATGACTTCCCGTTGATGCAAGGGATTTCAGGTGAACTAGAAAACTTTGCAAGATCTTTAATGTCCCTAAAACTATAGGTCTAATTCAGCTTGGGGGGTGGGGTGGGCAACTGTATCTACATCCACCTATGAAATCATAAATTTTTACTAGAGAATCATGAATGCTGATTCAATTCCACATTTAAAATTTAGTGCAGGCTAGTCCCTGAGTGAGAGACAAGGGTGAATGATACCAATCCCTTATTCCTCAGCAGCTCAGAGTATGGTATGATACAGACAAAGAGAAAATGTTTGTTGTGTATCCAGCATGCACATAGTAATAACAATGGATAGCCTTTACACAGATCCTTAAAGTTTGCAAAGTGCTTCATACATATTATATCATTTGCAACAGCAGCAACCCCCTCTTCTCCTCTATCACTCTTTCTGCTTCCAGCCCAGCCCCCAGAGCCATCATCCTGGGAAAGCGACTCTTGGGGATATGCAACTTGGCATATGCTTGGGTGGACAATACAGTCACCACTATTGAGGTCTAAAAAAGAAAAATTCCCATCACCAAAGTATTAGGCACAGTCAAATGGTTCAATATTGATGTGGACATGATTTGGTGAGTAAAAATGATGCATTACTATCTACTTTGCTGCTGCACCTCCAAAGACGATGGGACCCATCTGTCTGACTTACAGACTTATGTATGTGTCTCTCCTGTAAGAAAGTGAGCTCTGTGAGAGCCTGGCCTGTCTTGCTTTTCTGTGTGTATCCCTGGCACTTTGAGCAATGCTTTGTACATAGTAAGTGCTTAGCAAATTTGATTTTTCATTCTTTCATTCATTTAAGACTATGTTGACTCCTCTGACAGAATGTAAGCTATTTGAGGACAGGAATAGCATCAGATTTTTTTTCTTTGTATCCATAGTGCCTAGCACAGGGTCTGGCAAGAAGAAGTGTTTATTAAATGTTTTTTTTTCCTGATTGATTGTCTAAACTGTTTCAGTGTATATGCATGAGAGATAAAGAAGTGACTATGAGAATTTATTGGATAGAGAAATGGAGTCTAGGACTCTGGAGGTGAGGAAATCAGGCAAGACTTTCTGGAAGAGTGGCGATAGAACTGTGTCTTAAAGGCTGGGTAGGCTTTCAAATGGCAAAAATGTGTTAGAAGGCATTATGGGCATCAGGAATCCTATGAGAAAATTACATTATTTTCCCTTCAATTGGATCATACACCACATAGATTCTCCAGTCTAGGGCAAATATTAATATCCCCAGTTCAGTGATGGAGATGTCAAGATCCAGTGGGAATATGGTGGACTGACATTACAGGAGAGGTCCCAGATTTTCTCTCTCCCTCTATTTAAGAATCTATAGGTATCTTATTTTAGAAAGCATCCCATCTCTTTGAACTCATTAATTTGGCACATCTGTCTGTAGCTGCAGCTTATTTACAGGTTCAATCAATGGCCAGACAGATTTGGAGAAGCAATTCTCCTGCTGCCTTAGCCCCCAACAGAATGAAGGGAAAGTTGAGTAACTCTCGCCTTCTTCCCTCCCACTTCTTCCCTTGGGGTGCTGGAAGGAGGTAGGGTAGTATGATTAAATATGAATGTGCTGTGTCTAAGTTATCATTAAAGTGTCTAGAGAAGAAAAGAAGGAAAATATGTGAACTTCTGCCTAAGAAAAAGACTGCTGATGGTGGGTGTGGAGACACCAGAGACTGGGAAAATCAATACAACCATATAATCTCCTCACATGAGCTAGACCATCCACATGCCCTAATTTCAAACTGATCTCTGAATCTCTTCAGTTTTTGTTAGACACATAAATTGCTCAGGGTCTTGGGATGAGGTCTGCTGGTACGGTTAAATATTCATGGACTGTGTCTGAGTACTCATTAAGATGCCCTAGTAGAATAGCTAGTAGAATATACACTAGAATCAGTAACCATAACTGGAACAAGCCTGCTCTGAATCCCCCTTGGAGAACCATTTTCTAGCTCACATCTGTTCATTCTGTCCACAAACATACCAGAAGAAAAATGCCAAATGCTTTGCTACAGTCTAGGTGAACTCTATTAACTACATTCCTTATTCTAGTAACCCTATCAAAAAAGGGAATAGGGAAAATCTGGCATAATTTACTCTTTTTTTTTGTCATTGGGAAATGTTTAATAAAAATAAATTAAAATACAATACAACATAGATAATGTTTATTTGTGGTTTTCTAAGACAATATGCATCCCACAGGGATGTGTTTCTATTTTAATTGGACAATAATGGTCCAGTCTAGCTCCCTCATATTACTCAAGAGGAAATTTAGGAAAATTAGGGAGGCTATATCACATAAAGTAACCAACACCTTCTGTATTCTTTTATTTTAAGATTTAAATTTATTTATTTTTAGTTATCAACATTCATTTCCATAAGATTTTGAGTTCCAAATTTTCTCCCTATCTTTTCCCTCCCCCCACCCTGAGATAGCATGCATTCTGTTTACCCTTTCTCCAAGTCTGCTCTTCCTTTTATTATATCCTCCATTCCCTTCCCCTTGACTTTCTTGAAGGGCAAGATAGATTTATCTTATTTCCAAGTTGCATGTAAAAACAATTTTTAACATTTGTTTTTAAAATTGTGAGTTCCAAATTCTTTCCCTTCTTCCCTTCCCACCCACCTCTACTGAGAAGGTGAGCAATTCTATATCAGTTATACTTGTGCAAAACAAATCCATAATAGTCATGTTGTGAAAGACTACATTTCCTTCCATCCTATCTCTCCCTGCCCCCCCCAATTATTTTATTTTCTCCTTTGACTCTGTCCCTTTTCTAAAATATTTGCTTCTGACTACCTTCTCCCCCAATCTGCCCTCCCTTCTTCACTTGTCCCTTTTATCCCCTTCCCCCCTACTTTCCTGTAGGGTAAGATACCCAATTGAGTGTGTATATTATTCCTTCCTTAAGCCAAATCTAATGAAAGTAAGGTTCACTCACTTGTTCTCATTGCCCACCTCTTCCTATCCATTGTAAAACCTTTTTCTTGCCTCTTTTATGTGAGATAATTTACTGTATTTCATCTCTCCCTTTCTCCTTCTCTAAATACATTTTTCTCTCATTCCTTTTTCTGAACTTATAAAAATTAATTTATTTGTTTTCAGTTTTCTACAATCACTTACATAAATCTTAGATTTTCTTACCCTCCCTCTCCTTTTCTTCCTGTCTTCCTCCCCCTCCCTCCCTGAGATGGTGTACAATCTTTTATGGGTTCTACACAGACATTCTTACTAAATACATTTTCACCTTAGTCATGTTGCATGGAAGAATGAAATGAATGGGAGAAACCATGAGATAAACCTAAGCAAAACAAAACACAAGAGAAAATAGTCTGCCTCATTCTGTATTCCAATTCCACAGTTCTTTCTCTGGATGTGGATGGCATTTTGCCTCAAAATTCCATTGAGAATTATTTAAGTCCTTGCATTGCAATGAAGTACTAAGTCTACCAGAAAAATTCCTCCCACACTGTGGTTGTTGTTGTGTACAAAGTTCTCCTGGTTCTGCTCCTTTCACTCAGCATCAGTTCATATAAGTCCTTCCAGGCCTCTCTGGAGTCTTCCTGTTCATCATTTCTTATAGCGCAATAGTGTTCCATTATATTCATATACCACAACTTGTTTAGCCATTCCCCAATTGATGGGTATCCCCTTGATTTCCAGTTCTTGGCCACCACAAAGAGAGCTCCTAGAAATATTTTTGTACCTGTGGGACCCTTTCCCACCTTTATGTTCTTTTTGGGAAACAGTCCTAGAAGTAATATTGCTGAGTCAAAGGGTATGCACATTGTTGTAGCCCTTTGGGGCATAGTTCCAAATTGATCTCCAGAATGGTTGGATCAGCTCACAGCTCCACCAACAATGGGAGAGTTCAAGCTCTCCCACATCTTCTCCAACATTTATCTTCCTGCTTTGACATGTTAGGCAGTCTGATAGATGTGATGTGGTATCTCAGAGTTGTTTTGATTTGCATCTCTCTAATCAATAGTGATTTAGAGCATTTTTTCATATGACTACAGATAGCTTTAATTTCTTCCTCTGAAAACTGCCTGTTCATATCCTTTGACTGTATATCAATTGGGGAATGACTTGTGTTCTTGTACATTTGACTCAGTTCCCTACATATTTTAGAAATGTGGCCTTTATCACAGAAACTAATTGCAAGAATTCTTTCCCAGTTTTCTGCTTCCCTCCTAATCTTGGTTGCATTGGGTTTGTTTGTGCAAAAACTTTTCAATTTAATGTAATCAAAATTATCCATTTTCTACTTCATGATGTTCTCTATCTCTTGTTTGGTCAAAAATTTCTCCACTCTCCATAAATCTGACAAATACACTATTCCTTGCTCCTCTAATTTGTTTATAGTATCCATCTTTATACCTAGATCGTGTGTCCATTTGGACTTTATTCTTGTATGTGGTGTCAGACATTGGTCTATGGCCAGTTTCCACCACACTGTTATCCAGTTTTCCCAGCAGTTTTTTGTCAAAAGTTCTGATCCCAGAATGTAGGGTCCTTGGGTTTATCAAACCTAACTACTGTGTCTTGAGTACTTAACCTATTCCACTGATCTACCCCTCTATTTTTTAGCCAATACCAAGAGGTTTTGATGATTGCTGCTTTATAGTACAATTTGAGATCTGGTAGGGCTAGACCACCTTCCCTAGCATTTCTTTTCATTAGTTTCCTTGATATTTTAGACCTTTTGTTCTTCAAGATGAATTTTGATATTATTTTTTCTAGCTCTAGAAAATAATTATTTGGTAGTTTGATTGGTATGGCACTGAATAAGTAAATTAATTTAGGTAGAATTGCCATTTTTATTATATTAGTTTGGCCTACCCATGAGCAACTGATGTTTTTCCACTTACTTAGATCTCACTTTATTTGTGTAAAAAGTGTTTTGTAATTGTTCATATAGTACCTGGATTTGTTTTGGCATGTAGACTCCTAGATATTTTATAGTGTCTACTGTAGCTTTAAGTGGAATTTTTCTTTCTCTTTCTGTTGGATTTTGTTAGTAACATATCGAAATGCAGGAGATTTATGTGGATTTATTTTGTAACCTGCACCTTTGCCAAAACTGTTTATTATTTCAAGTAGTTTTTTAATTGATTCTCTGGGATTCTCTAAGTATATCATCATATCATCTGCAAAGAGTGATAACTTAGTTTCTTCCTTGCCTATTCTAATTCCTTCAATTTCTTTTTCTTCTCTTGTTGCTGAAGCTAACATTTCTAATACCATATTGAATAACAGTGGTGATAATGGACATACTTGTTTCACCTCAGATCTTATTGGAAATGCATCTAGTTTTACATCCCAATTACATATAATGCTTGGTAATGGTCTTAGGTAGATACTGCTTGTTATTTTATGGAAGACTCTATTTTATTCCTGTGTTCTCCAGTGTTTTCAATAGGAATGGGCATTGTATTTTGTTAAAAGCTTTTTCTGCATCTGTTGAGATAATCATAAAGTTTCTGTTAGTTTTGTTGTTGATATGACCAATAATGCTGACGGTTTTCCTAATATTGAACCAGTCTTGCTTTCCTGGTATAAATCTTGCCAGATCATAATATATTTTTCAGCTGAAGCATAATACATTCTGCTACAACATTTTACCTTTACCCTCTGTGTATCTCTCTGTTTCAAATGTGTTTCTTGCAAAGAACATATTGTTGGATTGTGGTTTATAATCCATTCTACTCTCTGCCTCCATTTTATGGGAGAGTTCATTCCATTCACATTCACAATTATGATTACTATTTGTGTCTTTCCCTCCATCCTCTTTCTCCCATTTATGCTTTTAGTTTTCCCTTCTCCCTTCCCCTCCACAAGAGAGTTTTAATTTTTGACCACTGCCTCCCTCAGTCTTCCCTCCCTTCTTTTGGCCACCTTTCCTTTTACTCCCCTTTTCCCTTACTACTTCTTCCCTCTCTTCTAGCCTCCCCTCCCTTTTCTTTCCCCTTTCTTTTCCTACTGCATATAGAGCTAATTAGATCTCTATACTTACCTGAGTTTATTGTTCCCTCCTTCAACCAAATCCAATGAGAGTAAATCTCAAAAATTTCTCATTTCACTCCCCTCTTTCCCTCTACTGTAATATGTTTTTGTGCCTCTTCCTGTGATGTAATTTACCTTTTTCTGCTTCCTCCTTTTCACATCTACAATTATAATTCCTTTTCACCCTTAAGAACATTTTTTTGTCATCACCTCATTTAATTTATACCAACTTCTTCTGTGTATATCCCTTTTAAATATCATAATAAATACATAATTCTCAAGATTAACAAGTATCATCTTCCTTTATAGGGATGTAAACAGTTTGCCCACATTGAATAACAAGTTTTCCCCCCTTGTTTACCTTTTTATGCCTTTCTTGAGACTCATGCTTGAACACCAAATTTTCTATTAAGCTCTGGCCTTTTCATCAGAAAGGTCTGGAAATCCCTTATTTCATCAAATGTCCATCTCCTTGCCTGAAATATTATGCTCAGTTTTGCTGGATAATTGATCCTTGGTTGTGGTCTCAGCTCTTTTGCCTTACAGAATATCATATTCTAATCCCTCTGATCTTTTAATGTAGAAGCTTCAAGGTCCTGTGTGATCCTGACTTTAGTTCCTCGATATTTGAATTGTTTCTTTATGGCTGGCTGCAGCATTTTCTCCTTCACTTGATAATTCCTTGGTGTTCTCAGTTTGTATCTCTTTCAGGAGGGTATCAGTGGGTTCTGTCAATGACTGTTTTGCCCTCTGGATCTAGTACCTCTGAGCAGTTTTCCTTAATGATTTCTTGGAATATATTGTATAGGCTCTTTTTTTAAATCAGGTCTTTCTGGTAGACCAATAATTCTTAGCTTTTTCTCTCCTGGAGCTATTTTCCAGGTCAGTTATTTTTCCAATGAAATATTTTACATTTTCTTCTACATATTTTCATTCTTTAGATTCTATTTGACTGTTTCTTGATGTCTCATAGAGTTATTAGCTTCTACTTGCCCAATTCTAATTTTTAATAGATTGCTTTCTTCAGTTAACTTTTGCATCTCCTTTTCCATCTGTTGAATTGTTCCTTTTAAGGAGTTATTTTCTTCAGTTAGTCTTTGTACTTCCTTTTCCATTTGTCCAATTTTCCCAGTTAGGTTTTGTGCCTACTTTTCCATTTCTCCAATTTTCCTTTTAAATTCTTCCATGATTTCTTTTTTCATATTTTTAAAATCATTGGCCAGTTTTACTTCTACTTCTCTAATTTGGCTTCTAGAAATCCTTCTTGAGCTCTTTTGAAAATGATCTTTGGACTTGAGATCAGTTCATATTTCCTTCTGATGTTTCAGATGAGAGTACAGTCTCAATGCTGACCTCTTTGGTATTTGTTTTTTGATCCTTGTCTCCATAGAAAGATTCTATAGTCTTTTCTTTTGTAGTTTGCTTCTTCTTCATGATGATTACCCTTTTTCTGGCTTTTAAAGTGGAGCTTTGCTTCTGGGGCACAGTGGCTCTGTCCCACAGTTCTTGTGCTTAGAACTTGAGGTTCTATGTATTGTGGCCTCTGGTTCTTTCAACTAGAAGATAAAATGCTTCAGCTGGTGCTGTGTTGGCTGGTGTGCCAAAGTAGATGCCAGGTGAAGTCTTTTTGAGTTTCCCTGGAGTTACCCTGGAGTTTGATGCATTAAGTGTAGGGGAGGGGTGGTCTGGCCACAAGAGGTCTCCTCTCCTGAGCTACAGCATAGGCAAACTCAGTGGTTGGTGTCTAGTGCTGATGTCTTCCAAATTCCCCTGGCTGTGCTAAGGCACACCTGGGGTCCTGGTGTTGGCAATTATGGGCTCCCCCCCATCCATGAGGCTCAGGATCTCCTCTCAGTTCGCTGAGGTGGGGCTGTCTGGGAGAGCTCCAGTCCTACACTGGTCTCCTTCAGTCACGGCAAGAGAGACCTCCCTTTGTGATTTTCCTAGCCTCACAGGCTAAGAGTCTGTGTACCCCTTCAACTGATCCCACTGTTCCAGGATTTTTCCTGGGGAAATATTCTCTGGATTTTTCAAGGTCAACAAGGGGAAGGGTTTTTACAGATTTTTACAGACCACTCCACCATCCTGGCTCCCAGGAGTTCAAGTAGGTGATTTACAGACATTTAATCTGTGGGCTGATAGTCTCAGGCGTGGTTGTTGCTGTTGCCTGGGGTGCCACTCTTCTTTCTTGCTCACTTCCACTGGACTCCCATCCTGGGCTGATATGTTTGAGAATCCACAGTGCCACCTCTGATTCAGACCACCTGGGGCTTTCTGCTTGGCTTTGCTATGGTGGGGTCTGCTCTGGTCCAGCCTGTGCGCTGTGTCCAGCCCTGTGCAACAGATCCTTTCCATTGACCTTCCTGGCTGTCCTGGGTTGGAAATCTGCCACAATCTGTCTCCTATCATATTCTGCCACTCTAAAATTTGTTCACATTCTCTTTTTAGAATTATCCAAAAGAGTCTGTCTTAGTGATTAGGTGAGGACTTGCTGTCACTCGGCCATCTTAGCTCTGCCTCCTCTCTCATCCCTTAATTTTATGTTTTAGATATCATCCCTTCATATTCAACTCACTCTATGCCCCCTTCATCCATCACCCCCATCCATCCCTCCTTCCATTTATCTATCTATCTATCTATCTATCTATCTATCTATCTATCTATCTATCTATCATCTATCAGTCTGTCTGTCTATCTGTCTGTCTGTCTATCTTTCTATCTATCCACTCCAACTACCCTAATGCCAAAAAAGGTCTCATGAGTTACAAATATCATCTTTCTATGTAGGAATGTAGACAGTTCAACTTTAATAAGTCTCTTATGGTTTCTCTTTCCTGTTTACCTTTTCATGCTACTCTTGATTCTTGTATTTGGAAGTCCAATTTTCTATTCAGCTCTGGTCTTTCCGTCAAGAATGTTTGAAAGTCTTCTATTTCATTGAATGCCCATTTTTTCCTCTGGTGGATTATAGTCAGTTTTGCTGGGTAGGTGATTTTTGGTTTTAATCCTAGCTGCTCTGATCTCTAGAATATTATATTCCAATCCCTCTTATGCATTAATGTAGAAGCTGCTAGATCTTGTGTTATCCTGATTGTATTTCCACAGTACTTGAATTGTTTCTTTCTGGTTGCTTTCAACATTTTCTCCTTGATTTTCTCTAGAATTTAGCTACAAAAGTCTTAGAAGTTATCCTTTTAGAATCTCTTTCCAGAGACAATCAGTAGATTCTTTCAATTTCTATTTTACCCTCTGGTTCTAGAATACCAGAGCAGTTATCCTTGATAATTTCTTGAAAGATGATGTCTGGACTCTTTTTTTGATCATGGCTTTTGGTAGTCCAATAATTTTTCAATTCTCTCTCCTGGATCTATTTTCTAGATTTGTGGTTTTTCCAATGACATATTTCACATTGTCTTCTATTTTTTTCCATTCTTTTGGTTGTGTTTTATAATTTCTTGATTTCTCACTAAGTCATTAGCTTCCATTTGCTCCATTCTAATTTTGAGGGAATTATTTTCTCAATGAGCTTTTGGACTTCTTTTTCCATTTGGTCAATTCTGCTTTTTAAGGCATTCTTCTCCTCTTTGGCTTTTTGGACTTCTTTTGCCATTTGGGTTAGTTTATTTGTAAAGGTGTTCTTTTCTCCAGTACTTTGTGGGGGGGGGGGGTCTCCTTTAGCAATTTGTTGATTTGTTTTTCATGAGTTTCTTGCATCACTCTCATTTCTCTTCCCAATTTTTCCTCTACTTCTCTTACTTGATTTTCAAATCCTTTTTGAGCTCTTCCATGACCTGTGATCAATTTGTATTTTTTTGGGAGGCTTTTGATGTAGGAGCTTTGACTCTTCTGTCCTCCTCTGATTGCATGCCCTGATCTTCCTTGTCACCAAAGTAAGATTCCATAGTCTGAGTTCTTTTATGATGCTTACTCATCTTTGCAGTTAAACGCTTGATTTTCTAACTCTTTGTCAAGGTAGAACTCTGCTTCCAGTGGGGGTTGGGATAGGGGTTGGTGCACTCTCTCAGACCTCACAGACCTTGCAATAGCCACTTGATTCCCCACTGTCTGTGGGCCCAGAGCTCTGGAAGCAGCTTCCACCATTGTTACTGCTGCTACTGCTGTCTCTGGTGGCCTCTTCTGTCAAAAACCTCACCTGGCCAGACAGTGTGCTCCTCTTTCACCCAGGTCCTACAGAGTTCTCCCACTTATCTCTTCATTGTTTGTGGGTTGAGAAGTTTGGAACTTGCCACAGCTGCCAATGATTCAGTCCCTTGAAGCCTGCTCTGGCCCATCTGCATTGTCTTGGCCCATGCAGGACTGTGGCCTGCTCCTTGCCCAGTACAATGGAGCCTTCCTCTTGACTTTCCAGGTTGTCTTGGGCTGGGGATTTGTTTGACTCTGTCATTTTTAGATCTTGTAGCTCTAGAATTTGTTTAGTCATTTTTTACAGGTCTTTGGAGGATTTGGGGTAAGAGGTTAGGGAAGTCCCTGCTTTTACTCCATCATCTTGGCTCTGCCCCCTACTTTACCCTTGACAAAACCTTTTGGCAATTTGAAATGATTTTCCTTTTCTGAATTTTCACTAACCATCCCTTTAATAATCTATTTCAGAATTTTTTCAGGAACTAAAATTGAGTTCACTGGCCTATAGTGTGCAGACTTCATTCAATGATCTTTTCTATGAAGATGACCCTGAAATCAATAACTCCACTTCCTACTTCTCCCCAGAGGCTGAAGATGATTTTTGCCTTGTCAAATTTCTCATAGCATAATTCATGAACCTTTCTCAGGAAAGTTTTCTGTAAACTGTGAAGTGTTATAGAAATGGAGAATGTATCATCATCATCATCTACTTCATGGGGTCAGCCTGATAATCTAATGGAATAATATATATGCAAGTGCTTTATGTATGTGTGTGAGTATATATATATATATATATATATATCTCACTACAAACCATTACATTATAAAACTAAATTCTGTCAGTAGGAAGAAAATTTCAGTGCAGACTTGCTACAGTCATTTAAAACAGGATGCCCACCATTTGCCCTAATCCCAATAGTGACAAAATCATAGACTAGGAGGGTTGGGATGTGTTTTTATAGTTCCTTTTGTTGAGGGAATTGAAGTTCAGAAAGGGAAGTGACTATTAGTCCAAGGCAAATAGCCTATTAGTGATAGAGCTGAGGCTAGAACTCAATTTGCCTACTCCCAGACTAGTAGTGCCCTTTCTATCATAACACACAAAACCCCAAGTGGTCAATTTTTACATTTTTTTTTGAGGATAAATTCACTAAATGGGCTTTCCCTTTGAATTCAAGATAATGGTAATTGTTGTCATTTCTATAGTTTCACATTTTACAAGGTGCTTTACAAATATTATGGTTTTCAGCCTTCAAAATAATCCTGCAGAGCTGGTAAAGTAAGCATTATTTGGTGCCATGATACCAGGGGAAATATGTTAGATTTTGAATCAGAAGAACTGGCTTTGAATACTGAATCTATTACTTCATCCCTTTATGACCTTAGGTAAGTTAACTCCTCTTTTTGTCTTCCATTTCCTCTTTAGTAAAATGTGGAGTTGGTGTAGGTAGTCTCTAAAGTCCTTTCAGGCTCTAAATTTATGATTGCCATCCTACGGATTGGGAAACCAAGACCCAGAAAAAGTAATTAACATGCCTTAAATCACAAAGCTAGGTAAACCTGAGTCAGGATATGAAGTCAGGCCTTCTGCCTCCAGACCGTATACTTCTCTTACTCCATGCTACTTCTATGTCAATTGATTCAAAATGATGTGCAGTCAGCTAGCATTTATCAAGAGCTTATTGTGTGCTAAGCACTGTACTAAACACAAAAGGTAAAATAAATAAACAGTCTCTGCTCTCAAGATGCTCATTAATGGAAATTATATTTGTCCCAGAAAGTGCTGTCAAAGAAAGAAATGGGCTTCCTTCATTGGTAGTGAGTTGCCCACCATCAGAGGGCCTCATATTGAACATGGCTGACTATCTGTTATTGTTGTTATAAGAGCAATTCCATTACTGATGGGAATTATTCTAGCTGATCTCTGAGCTCCCTTCTAACCAAGAGATTCTTTGAAGTCTTACCATTTTCCTTCACCATGTTGTCTCTGCCCATCCATTACATCAATATGGGCCCAGCGGCTGCTACTTAATTTTAATTTTATATCCTTTTTGCTCAATTTATTTTTCATGTGCATTACAACATTTCTTTTGTGCTCAATTTGACTACCCATGTACCTTAGTTGGACGACACACTTCACCAAATTTCCCTATTTTTATTATCTTAAGGCAAGGACATAAATCTTTCACAGATTCTCTCCTCAGTGGACTGTATAATTGCAGACAATTTTTTTTGCATAGACAAATTCTATTCTGTGCAATAACTTTGTTTGGTAGACTCATATGGTTTCACTTCAATAATGACAACAATAAAGAGTTATAATAGTCCTTTTGTAGCATCTCTGTTTTTGAAGGACTTTTTGATTTTTAGCAAATAGGAAATAATTAATTTTCAATGTAAGGAGACAGATGTTACTAGCCTGTGGTTCTCAATGGGGCAAATGACACAAGAGGTTAAAGGGTAGTTCTAGAATACATATGTTAACCCGAGATGGCTACATGTGAATTTTTTTATAGTAAAATGACTGGTTACTAACTTATTTTTACTAAGCTGTTTATATACTATATGGATTCTGCAACACAGTGACACTGGATTCATTGCTATTCATTGCACACAACACTCCATCTCCAGAGTCAAAGTACTTTCACTGGTACTCCATACCTGGAACTCCCTCCCTCCTCATCTCCTCCTCTAATTGCTTTGGCTTACGTCAAGTTTCAGCTAAATCCCATTTTTTTTGTAAGAAGTCTTTCCCAATGTTCCTTAATCTTAGTGAAAGCATCTCCAATTTATCTTGCCTGTACCTTGTTTGTACATAGTTGCCCATTAGACCATAAGCTCTTTGAGAGCAAGGACAATGTTTTTACTTTCTTTGTACCCATTAGCATCTAGCACAGTGCCTGGCACATAGTGGGCACTTCATAAAAACTAGATTACTATGGCAGCATACTAATCACTTCCACAAAGAATTGCAGAAACCTCTAATCCCTATTCTCTCTTTTTTTAAGAGTTACAAATATTATCTTTCCATGTAGGAATGTAAACAGTTCAACTTTAGAAAATCCTTTGTGACTTCTCTTTCCTGTTTACCTTTTCATGCTTCTCTTGATTCTTATGTTTGAAATTCAAATTTTCTTTTCAGATCTGGTCTCCTCAAGAATGCTTGAAAATCCTCTATATCATTGAATGACCATTTTTTCTCCTGAAATATCACACTCAGTTTTGCTGGGTAGGTGATTCTTGGTTTTAATTCTAGTTCCTTTGACTTCTGTAATATTATATTCCAAGCCCTTCAGTCCCTTAATGTAGAATCTGCCAGATCCTGTGTTATCCTGATTGTTTTTCCACAATACTTGAATTGTTTCTTTTTGGCTGCTTACAGTATTTTATCCTTGACCTTGGAATTTGGCTACAATATTCCTAGAAGTTTCTCTTTTTGGATCTCTTTCAGGAGATGATTGATATATTCTTTCAATATTTATTTTACCCTCTGGTTCTAGAATATCAGAGCAGTTTTCCTTGATAATTTCATGAAAGAAGATGTCTAGGTTCTTTTTTCTGATCGTGGCTTTCAGGTAGTCCCATAATTTTTAAATTGTCTCTTCTGGATCTATTTTCCAGAGTAGTTGTTTTTCCAGTGAGGTATTTCATATTATCTTCTATTTTTTCATTGTTTTGGTTTTGTTTTGTAATTTCTTGCTTTCTCATAAAGTCATTAGCTTCCATCTGCTCCATTCTAATTTTGAAAGAATTATTTTCTTCAGTGAGTTTTTGAACCTTATTTTCCATTTGGCTAATTCTGCTCTTTAATACATTCTTTTCCTATTGGTTTTTTGGGCCTCTTTTGCCATTTGAGTTACTCTATTTTTTAAGGTGTTAATTTATTCAGCATTTTTTTGGGTCTCCTTTAGCAAGCTATTGACCTGCTTTTCATGGTTTTCTTGCATCAGTCTCATTTCTCTTCCCAATTTTTCCTCCACCTCTCTTACTTGATTTTCAAAATCCTTTTAGAGCTCTTCCATGGCCTGAGACCATTACATATTTATTTTGGAGGTTTTGCATGCAGAAGCCTTGACTTTTAGGTCTTCGTCTGAAGACATAAATTGTTCCTCCTCATCTGAAAGGATGGAAGAAAATACTTGCTCACCAAGAAAGTAACCTTCTATTGGCTTATTCTTTTTCCCTTTTGGGGCATTTTCCCAGCCAGTTACTTGACCTTTGAGTTCTTTGTCAGGGTGGAGTTCAGGGCTGAGATTCAGATCAGCTGCTCAATTCCCCTAGGTGGAGGGCTCCAAAAATGGAAGCCACAGCTGCAGTCCAGAGCACTCTCCTCTCTCCTGGGTAACTGAGCCCTCCCACTAACCTTTGAAGCTGTCTGTGGTGTTTGTGAGTTGAGCAATCTTGGAAGTGTTGCTGTCAGTGGCTCCCGGAAGTCTGTTCAGGGTCCTGTCCCTGCCATGTTGGGCTGCGTGGTGCACTTCTTGGGCTGCATTGCATGCACTCTATGCTTCTTCCACATAGTGTTTTTAAAAATCTTCATTAAGACACTAACATAAGTTAGCCATTTTTGAGACTAATGGCAACAGCCTATTGACTGCACTCTATGAAAAAGAGAGCTTCATTCACTCAAAGACTGGCATGAACATTCCATTTTCCATGAAGTCCCCTACTCTGACTCCTCTGGCTGTAAATGAGCATTTGTTGTTGTTGTTGTTGTTGAATTGGGTCTGAGACTTCATGATCCCATCTATGCTTTTCTTAGTGAAGATACTGGAGTGATTTGCTATTTCCTTCTCCAGCTCATTTTATAGATGAGGAAACTGAGACAAACAGGATTAAGTGACTTGCCTAGTCACACAGCTAGTGAATGTCTGAGTCTGGATTTGAACTCAAGTCTTCCTGACTCCAGGCCTGCCACTCTATCCAGAATCACATGGCTGCCTGTGAGTGATCATATACTCTCCTAAATTCTTATAGCACTAAATTTCTGTGGTTCTTGATGGGGAAATTGACTCAAAAGTTAAACACCAGAGCTATTATATTCCTTTAGCGTCTATCTCTCATTTGACAGAGTTCCAGCCTTTTAGAACTTCAAGTGAAATTACATCCCATATTTTGCAAAAGTAGAAATGGAGGCATATAAAAGGGAAGTGACACTAAGTTCATAGATTCAGGGCTGGACAGGATCTTAGAGCATGAATACCTTCTTCTCATCATTTTGCAGAAGTGTAAAGTGATGCAGACAGAGGAAATGACTTGTCAAGTTTATATATCCAGTCAGTGACAAAGCTGGTAATTGGGAAAGGAACAAGCACTATCTTACTTGCTTATTTCTAACAGACTTATCTGCTCTCCATATGTTTTCCATTGCACTATGAAGCCTTCTCCCAATTATTGTATGCTATCTGGTATTGTTTGTTACTTATGAGTGCCATCATGGTATAGTACACAGAAAGCCAGCCTATGAATTCTGCATTCAAATCCTGATTCTAACACATGGCCAGAAGAAGAGGTGTCCATGGGAATGAGAAAATGATAGACTGATAACTCAAGGAATAGGTCTCTTTCACATATCATACAACATTCATCTTTGTGAGATATAACTTCCATTCTTGAAGAATAAGGAGCCTGGACCAGAGGGCATCTTTATGCACATGTTATCAGAAACAGTTTAGAGAGCTACAAAAACAAATCACTATGAAAGGTCCCCTATACTGGGTACCAGGGAAAGCTCCTTGGAAGGGTTGGTGATTCAGTCAATCTTTAAAACATGAGTAGGAATTCAATACATGAAGATGTGCTATAAGAACTAGAGGATGACCTCTAGTGCATTGGATAGATTTTTTTTTTGAAAATCATGGGCAAGAATGGCTCAGGATGAGAAAGTGAAGAGAGAAGAAGAGCTCTAGGTGGGGATCCACACCAAAGAAATCCCAGGTCACCCATGGTAACATAGTGGACAGAACAAACAAATAATGACCCAGGAGCACTTACAGGTTTGCAGTTGGTGGGTTTTCCATTCATATCAGTGGCAGGGGGAGTCAGATAATCCCAGTCTCGGCCTTTGTTGTAAGTTATCAGTGTTGTGACCTTTCCATCAATCTTCTGGTTGGCCAGGAAGACTCCTTTGATACCTCTGACCTGCGACAGAAACAGGACAAGGATGAAGAACAAATTGGCTATCCAAATGCTTGGGCTGTTTCCAGGGTTGCTGCCCGTCTCCCCACTGTGATTTACTTGATCTTCTTCATTCTCTTTCAAGTTCCCAAGACTCAGGGACAGGCAAAAAGAAATCCAATTAGATTCTAGGCTTCTCTTCCACAGTATATACAAAGCAATACTCAAGCACAGCTAGAAAGACGTGTGTACACCAGTAGTTCATTTATTCATTTGTTAACACATTCATGCATTCATTCCTCCATCTGCTCAATGAACATTTACTATAGGAGAGAGGAGGGAACATGCATTTATATGCTCCTACTATGTACCAGTTTCTGTGCTAAGCACTTTATAAATATTATCTAATTTAATCCTCACAATTACCCTGGAAACACTTCCTTAACCCTCTTGCTTCCTCTATCTTTCACCTTTGCTAGAGCTCCATCCCTTCTTAGATAGAACCAACTTTCCAGCTAAATGACACTTACCAAACTAAGATATTGGAGGTGAGAGGTAAATCAGATGTGATGACATGACATTTGGTCTTCCTTCCTATAAAATAACTGACCCTCTTCTACACAGAGATATGACACATTTGTAGGATGGAACTCCAGTATCTGACAGGAAACTGTCAGAACTGAGATTCAGAACAATTTAGAATCAAAACAAGGAATCAAGATATAGGGACAGCTGCAGAGCTAAAACCCCATTACCCACAATTCCAGTCCTTTTATTTAGGCTCCATATATACCTAATGCAGTCCAGTTCTCAATCTCTTGTTGCCATGGGTAAGGTCTACTCAGACACCTATTGGCCCTGATGAGCTGCAGCTCCCTGGATTCATCCTTTAAAATCAAAGTCAAAACATATCTCCTTCAGGAAGCCTTCCTGATCATTCAAGATAGTATGATTTTCCTTCTTTGACCTTACATAGCAGTTTTTTCTTCATGTCTTTGAAGTACTCATCATGTGTACCATTTCTAACAGTGCCATCTTTGATGCTTACATATGAACTATTAGTTCTCATTATCTGGTCAGACTTTGGTTCAGGGACCATGTAGACCTTTTTCTTGGTTTCTTTGTAGCTTCAAGTATAGTGAGTCACATACAGTAGTCATAATGATGATGATGACGACAATAGTTAGCATTTATATGGTGCATACTATATGCCAAGCCCTGTGTAAAGTGAATTTACAGATATTATCTCATTTGATCTTGGAAAGGTAAGTGCTGTTATTATACCCATTTTACAACTGGAGAAACTAAGACACACAGAGATTAAATGATTTGCCCAAGGTCACACAACTAGTAAATGTCTAAGGCTAGATTTGAGCTCATGTCTTCCTCTCTCCAGGTCCAGCTTTCTATCTACTGCAGCACCTCATATTCTCACAGTAGATGCTTCACAATTTTTTTTTTCTTAAATAAAATATCCTCACCTAGTTCCTTCTTCACTCTATATCCTCTCACATTATCTCTGATAGAATATCATGACTGATAACATCATACCTGTTTTGCCCAAGAATATTCCAGCACTATTTGCATTGTGTGCTTGTCTTAAGAATCATGGTTATAGTAGACCTGGTCAGAAGTGGGGAGGGAGTCATTCACCTTTATGACAACTTTCATTACTCAAGGCATAGTGGAAATTTCTCAGAGAGTCTCCCAAAGGTCTAGGAATGCAGGCTGTCTGACTCCAAATCAAATGCTTTAGATATATCACCTCAAAACATGAATTATCCTGACAGTTATTATCTCAGACAAAGAAAAACACCATTAAAAATGTAGCCATCAGTTGGAAAGAAATGATCATACTTTGGAGTTCCTGACTTTGTTCTACTTGTCATCCCTGACAAATGATGAGCCAGCAGTGTCAGATGGGAGCTGGGCCACCACTTCTGTTGCTTTAGCAAAGCATTTGATTTCTGAAGGAACCCTCTGGAGAGGTGCCATCTTTGCAAGCTACTGAACCTTGAATTAGAAACCTGCTGCTGTTGCCTTCAAAAGAGACATCACTGTGTTAGGAAGCAGAAGGGAACTGTCATGGTGGAAGTGACTCTAAACCTAGTTAGGGGTGGTTGACACATGGGAATATCAGCTCTTTGTGTTTCTTCATGATACCTTTTAAAGTGTCAGTATTCTCTGCAGGGACCTCTCTGTTCTTAGCATGCTAGAACTGGGATATGATCAGGACTAAGTGAATGCCTTCAGCAAATAATAATCATTGGGAGAGCAATATCCTGAGTAAATATTAGGCCAATCCACCTGACTGGTCATTGCCACATAGTGGAATATAATCATTTTTGGTCATCTTTCTGGGTATCTTGGGGGTGGTGGTGGTGGTTCATATTATTTAAAGATAGGTGTAGCCTTTCAAATTTACATAGCATTTTTTGGTTACAAAGGACTTCTCTACCCAGAACCCCAAGGGATAGGTATCAGCATGGTGTGAAGCAGTATCATAGCTATTCTGAGGTGGAGTAGTTAAGGGTCTGAGGAACACCATGGTGCTGGGCAAGGTCTGTGATACTGACTGAGTGCTCTCCTTGCTTTCAAGGTAAGGGTATGAATAGAAAAGACATTTCTGTTTATATAAAGCTTAGTCTTACAAGATGATGATCTAAGGATATAGTTGACCAAGCTAGTGACCAAGAGAATGACCATTGATGATCAAATGCTCATCCTTCATGGAAGAGCTACCCAGTGGCTTTTTAGCATTTCATGAATATCAATGAAATGAAGACTAAGATGAATATATAGCTTATCCTTTGCCATATCTCATTCTTGTTATGTCATTAGCCTCTGTTCTATTTTGACCAGGTATTGTCTGGATTCTTATTCACAAGTCATCATCTATTTAAATCCACTATACATTTCTTTTTATTATCCTTTTAGGTCCCCGCTATTTGGATTCTTTGCAGAATCTATGCTCCATGGACCACTGGAGCAGCTGAGTGGTACAATGGGCATGGTTCTGGGCTTGGAGTTAGGAAGATCTGAGTTCAAAACCAGTTTCAGACACTTATTAGCTGTGTGACTCTGTTTGCCTCAGTTTTCTCAATTGTAAAATGGGAATAATTATGGTACCTATCTCCCAGGGTGGTTGTGAGGATGAAATAAGATAATAATTATAAAGGATACTGCCTATCACATAGAAAGCACTATGTAAATGTTAGCTATGATTATCATCTTCATCTTTTTCATCATCATCATCATCATCATCATCATCATCATCATCATCATCATCATCATCATCATCATCATCATTGATTGACATAAGAATCATAGGGAGAATGCTAAAGATATGGGCCTTTCCAGATTGGGATCATTGGAAATACTTCACAATTCTCCAGATCCAGTCCTATCGCCTCTTCTTGTTCACACCTGGGCCCAGCTCCCTTATATCTTAAATGCCTATCCATTTAAAAAGCCAGTGGGCTAGCCATCTGACTATAGGTCATAATCTGAATCAATGGGATTCTTCTTCCTCTTGGTTTTTCCTCTGTGGATTAATAAAATGATTTCTTTTTAAGTACCTACTTCTGCCACTGAAAATCCTATAATATTAGAGGCAGATGAAGGATCATACTCAGTGATTCATAACAGTACCTTGGGGTTATTGATAGGGATAGAATAAGTTAGAAAAAAGAACAAGATTTTAAATCATAGTGGTTTAGCATTAAACAACAACATGAGTAGACAAAGGACAAGGATTCAATATGTCACAAACAGATACTTATTTTGTTATTTTTTATTTTCCTAATTTATTTATTAATTTTTTTCAACATTCATTTCCACAAAATTTTGAGTTCCAAATTTTCTCCCCATCTCTCCCTTCCCCCCACCCCAAAACACCATGCATTCTGATTACCCCTTCCCCCAATCTACCCTCCTTTTTATCACACCTCCCTTTCCTTATCCCCATCTTCTCTCTTTTCTTATAGACAAGACAGATTTTTATACCCCATTACCTGTATTTCTTATTTCCCAGTTACATGCAAAAAATGTCTCAACATTTGTTCATAATATTTTGAGTTCCAACTTCTCTCTCTTCCTCCCTTTCCACCCATCCTCACTGAGAAGGCAAGGAATTCAATATGGCTATGCATGTGTAGTTTTGCTAAAGACTTCCATAATAGTCATGTTGTGACAGACTACCTATATTTCCCTCCATTCCTTTCTCCCCCCTATTTATTCTATTCTCTTGTTTGACCTTAGCCCTCCCCAAAAGAGTTTATTTCTAATTACCTGCCTCCTCTCATTTGCCCTCCCTTCTATCATCCCCCCACACTCCACTTATCCCTTTTGCTCCTACTTTCCTGTAGTGTAAGATAGATTTTCATACCAAATTGAAACTGCATGTTATTCCCTTCTTAAACCAAATGTGATTAGAGTAAGCTTTACTTTTTCCCTCTCATTGTCCCCTTTTTCCCTCTATTGAAAAATATTTTTTTTGTATTTTTATGAGAGATAATTTGCCTCATTCCATTTCTCCCTTTCTCCTCCCAATATATTCTTCTCTCATCCCTTAATTTTATTTATTTAGATATCATCCCTTCCTATTCAACTCACCCTGTGCCCTCTGTGTGTGCGTGTGCGTGTGTGTGTATAAAATTCCCTCCAACTATCCAAATACTGAGAAAAGTTTCAAGAGTTACAAATATTATCTGTCCATGTAGGAATGTAAACAATTCAGCTTTAGTAAATCCCATATTATTTCTCTTTCCTGTTTACCTTTTCATGCTTCTCTTGATTCTTGTGCTTGAAAGTCAAATTTTCTATTCAGCTCTGGTTTTTTTCATCAAGAATTCTTGAAAGTCCTCTATTTCACTGAATGACCATTTTTCCCCTTGAGGTATTATACTCAGTTTTGCTGGGTAGGTCAATCTTGGTTTTGGTCCTAGTTCCTTTGACCTCTGTAATATCATATTTCAAGCCCTCTGATCCCTTAGTGTAGAAGCTGCCAGATCCTGTGTTATCCTGATTGTATTTCTACAATACTTGAATTGTTTCTTTCTAGCTGCTTGCAATATTTTCTCCTTGACCTGGGAACTCTGGAATTTGCCTATAATATTCCTAAATTTTTTTTTTTTGGATCTCTTTTAGGGGGTGATTGGTGAATTCTTTCAATATTTATTTTACTCTCTGGTTCCAGAATATCAGGGCAGTTTTTCTTGGTGATTTCATGAAAGATGATGTCTAAGCTCTTTTTTTGATCATGGCTTTCAGGTAGTCCCATAACTTTTAAATTACCTCTCCTGGACCTATTTTCCAGGTCAGTTTTTTTTCCAATGAGATATTTCACACTGCTATTTTTTCATTCCTTTGGATTTGTTTTAATAATTTCTTGATTTTTCGTGAAGTCATTATCTTCCCTCTGCTCCATTCTAATTTTTAAAGAACTTTTTTCTTCAGTGAGCTTTTGAACCTCATTTTCCATTTTGGTAATTCTGCTCTTTAAAGCATTCTTCTCTTCATTGACTTTTTGGGCCTCCCTTGCCATTTGAGTTAGTCTATTTTTTTAAGGTATTAATTTATTCAGCATTTTTTTGAGTCTCCTTTAGCTAGCTGTTGACTTGCTTTTCATGATATTCTTGCATCTCTCTCATTTCTCTTCCCAATCCCTCCCCCCCACTTGATTTTCAATATCCTTTTAGAGCTCTGTCATGGCCTGAGACCATTACATATTTATTTTGGAGGTTTTGCATGCAGAAGCCTTGACTTTTAGGTCTTCCTCTGAAGACCATAATAGTTCCTCCTCATTCAAAAGAATGGAAGAAAATGCTTGCCCATCAAGAAAGTAACTTTCTATTGTCTTATTCTTTTTCCCTTTTTTGGGATATTTTCTCAGTCAGTTACTTGACTTTTGAGTTCTTTGTCAAGGGGAGGGTATATTCTGGGGACCTATAAATTCTCAGTTCCGTCAAGGTGGCACAATCAAGGGAGAAGAGTTTATTCCTCTTCTGGCCTGCATTCTCATCTGTGAGCAGGATTCCCTCTCCAGAGCCTCCTCTAGCTCCACCATGCCAGCCATCTCTCCTCCTCACCCCATGGCCCTGCTCAGGGCTGAGATCCAGATCAGCTGCTCAATTCCTTCAGGGGCTTTAGGCTGGGGCTCCAACAATGGAAGCTGCCACTGCCTGGGGCCGGGACTAGATTACTGTGTTCCCTTCTCACCCAAGTGAAAGCACTTTCTCACTGACCTTTGAAGCTGTCTTTGACATTTGTGAGTTGAGGAATCTGGGACCTAAAGTTGCTGCCAGGGGTGTGGTGCCTTGAAGTTCACTCCAGTCCTATCTTTGCCGTGGCATGGCCCATCTGTGCTGGGCTGCACTCTGCTTGGTGCCTGTACTGGGCTGCACTCCCAGTGATACTTATTTTTAGCCCATTTTCCCTCTAGACTTTCTCTGTCTCCCAGTAGATAGAAAGCTGTCCATGCTACCTTGGTTTTCAATAGTCTTAGAATCCTTGGAATTGTGGATACTGGGGTTATGTCCAAGAGATGGATTCCAATAAACTGTGGGCTGGATTGTATGTGGGACAGTATGGTATAATGTGTGTTTGTGAGGTGGGGGTAGGTGATTGGGGGATGTGTCTAATTGAGAGCAGCAGCATTTCTGCCTCACCTCTAGCAGCCAAATTTTTTGAGCCAAGAAAAGCATGATAAATTGGGATATTTTGGGAAAACCCATTGATCAGTATTGCACAAAAATCTGAACTGGACAGAGTCACTGGTAAAAAAGGAGCAATGCAACATTAGAATCATTGTAGTAAGTGGCTCTAGTCATGGTGATATTTCTAAAAAAAATTTTCCTCAAGTATGATTCCTATTTTGGGAATCTCAGACCAAGGTTAAAAGTTTCCTTAGCAAGAACAAAATTATTTTTGTTCTGATAACTCTGTTATCTGCAGGTCATGAGCATCCCAACAGTAACAACCAGGAATTTCCATCAGTTTTTGTGAATGTATCTGGAGCCAAAACTAGGGGTAGACCAGGCAGGCAGTTACCTAGGGTACACTACATAAAGGAGATACAAGAACAGCAGAAATTTTAGTTGAATTTTTTTTCAATATTTTATAAACCAGGTAATTCTGCTTTCTTGCATGTATAGATTGATTTTGGAATGTCACCCTGTACAGACACTGAAGCAAGTAAATGGAGTAGCCTAGTGTTCAATGAATAGCAACTGCTAGGCTAAGATTGCTTCCCATTCAACAAGAATTGCTGTTTAAGCTGGAAAACAATTTGGTACAAATCACATACCACAATAATCTCTAAATAGATAGATAAGTGATGTAAATACACAAGACCACACTTCAACAAATTTAATGGCAAATGGAAGGAGGTACCTTTAACAGCTATGGCTAGTGGGAGAATTCTTTTTTTTAAATTATTTTATTTGTTTTCAGTTCTCTCCAATCATTTCCATATATCTTAGATTTTTCTCCCTTCCTTCGCCTCCTTCTGTCTCCCTCCCTGAGATGGCATGCAATCTTATATAGGTTCTACACATACATTCTTATTTCATACATTTGCACCTTAGTTATGTTGCATAGAAGAATTAAAATGAATGGGAGAAACCATAAAACAAAACAAAACATAACACAAGAAAATGGTCTCTTTCATTCTGCGATCTAATTCTCTAGTTCTTTCTCTGGATGTGGAAGACATTTTGCCTCAAGAGTCCATTGGGAATTTTTTAGGTCCTTGTATTGCTGTGAAGGACTAAGTTTATCAGAAAAATTCCTTGTACACTGTGGTTGTTGCTATGTACAAAGTTCTCCTGGTTCTGCTCCTTTCACTCAGCATCAGTTCATATAAGTCCTTCCAGGCCTCTCTGAAGTCTTCTTGTCCATCATTTCTTATGGTCCAATAGAATTCCATTCCTTTCATATACCACAGCTTGTTCAGTCATTCCCCAATTGATGGGCATCCCCTTGATTTCCAGTTCTTGGCCATCCCAAAGAAAGCTGTTATAAATATTTTTGTACATGTGGGTCCTTTTCCCATTTTTATGATCTCTTTGGTATACAGGCCTAGAAGTGATATTGCTGGGTCAAAGGGTATGCACATTGTTGTAACCCTTTGGGGCATAGGTCCAAATTGATCTCCAGAATGGTTGGATCGGCTCACAGCTCCACTAACAATGGGAGAGTTCCAGCTCTCCCACATCTTCTCCAACATTTGTCTTCCTGCTTTGTCATGTTAGCCAGTCTGATAGGTGTGATGTGGTAGCTCAGAGTTGTTTTGATTTGCATCTCTCTAATCAATAGTGATTTAGAGCATTTTTTCATATAACTATAGATAGCTTTAATTTCTTCTAGAGGGAGAATTCTTAACCAACAAAAGTAGAGAGGTAATTGGAAAGATGAAAAAAAATTAATTATACAAAATTTAAGAAGCTTTTGCAGAAACAAAATTAGCACAGTTAGAATAAGAAGTGGAGCTAGTATTTGAGATTAACTTCATTGAAAATATCTTTGATGAAAGTTTGATAGATCCAAGGGTTTGGTATATAGAAAAGTGATGACAACTTATATAAGAACAAAAATCATTGGCCAAACAAAGAAGTAATCAAACACTAGGGACAGACAGTTTTCAAAAGCAGAAATGCAAATTATCAACAAATATTTGAGAGAATGCCTTAGATCATTAATAATAGGTACAAATTTCAAAAATCCAAACCTCTCAAGTGTTATCTCATACCCCTCAAATTAAGAAAGATGACAAAATGTGAGAAAGGCAAATGTTGGAGAGGTTGTGGAAGGACAAAGAAATGAATTCACTTATGACAGAACTGTGAATTAGTTCAAATACTCTTGAAAATAATTTGGCATTTGACTAAACAACTACACATCCCATTTGATTCAGCAGTCAAGTTGTATTGGACACACGGTGAGTAGACAAAGAACACTGGTGCAATGTGTTACAAACTGATGCACATTTTGAGGCAATCTTTCCCTTCAGATTTTCCCCATCTCCCACTAGACAGAGAGCTGTCCAAGCTACCTTTGGTTTCAATGACACTACTCTATGATAGAAGTCAAAGATAGAGGAAAAGTTCTCACATATGCAAAAATAAGATATTTATAGTAGTACTTTTATGGTAGTAGGTACTAGAAATAAAGCAGGTGCCTATTGATTGGGGTGTGTCTGAACAAATTGAGACGTATGAATGTCTTTAGGTGAATTGCCTAAATGCATTTATTTGGTCCCTTATTGACTTCAATGGGAGAGATCCTAAAGATTGGGAAAACTTCTGGGAAAACTCAAGAGTTTCAAAAGAATGATTTAGTTGAAGAGAATAGAGTAGATAATGCTCTGTCTCTGCTAGCTTCAAGGCTCTTACTGAATCTTAAGAAATGATGAAAATGAAGGCTCCAAGGAAACTTGGATGGATTTATTTGGACTGAAATAGACTGAAATGAAAAGAATAAGAAGGGTGATTTACACAATAATCACAATAATATTAAGGAAAATAATATTAGGACCCTACTCGGTAAAATAACTTCTTTGTGATTTGAGCAAATTATTGTTAAAGCAAGCCATCTCCTATCAGTGGACTGTAAGGATGGGTCGTAGGATCATGGATTTAAACCTCTAAGGAAGCTTAGAGGTCAACCAGTCCAACTTCCTCATTTCTCAGATAAGGAAGCAGAGGCTCAAAGAGACTGAGCGAATTCTCCAAGGTCACACAAGGATTGACATTGGCAGCATTGGAGCCCACATCCTCTTATTCTAAAGTCAGTGCTCCTTCCATTGAGGTCTATGATGTCACACATGGCCAGTGGAATGATTTGTTTTGTTTAGTTTTAATTATTTTTTTTTTTTTGTGAGGGATCATTCTCTTTTGGGGAGATCATTGGATAAGTCATTTTTGTTCAGTCATTTTTCAGTTGTGTCCAAGTCTTTGTGACACCATTTGAGATTTCTTGGCAAAGATACTGGAGTGGCTTGCCATTTCCTTCTCTAGCTCATTTTACAGATGAAGAAACTGAGGCAAACACGGTTAAGTGACTTGCCTAGGGTCATATAGCTAATAAATGTCTCAGGCCAAATTTGAACTCACCAAGATGAGTTTTCATGACTCCAGGCCTGGCACTTTATCCACTGTGTCAACTAGGTGCCCTTGGGTAGTTGTAGCAATGCACACAAAGGAACATCAACAAAACACTTTTTTTTTTTTCAAGAAATGTCACATGTGACATAAAACCCTTGGGAGAATGGGAACAGACAAGGGCATCATTTTCAAATTACAGGGGTACAATTTTTAAACCTTGCCTAAGGACCATAAATATGTCGTACCAGTTCTGAATTTCTTTAACATAAATAAATTATTACATTCATTAGTTTCTGATGTAAAGCAGGTATGGCTGAAATATAGAAGAGATTGAACATAAATGTGTGAATGTGTTCTCCAGAGAGTAAATGAAGTGAAACCAAGTGCTGACTAAGTTACCTATATTACCAATGAAACATCACGTAACTAGAAGAGTTATAGCTGAAAGGGCTTTGTGATCTTGTCGCCTTATTTACATGACAAAAAAAATGAGGCCTAGGGAGAAGAAGTGACTTGCCTGATATGCAGTAAGTAACAGAGTTTGTATTTGAACCCAGGTCATTTGGCTTAGCAAACAAAGTGGTGAGCTTCCCTGGATTGTGCATAGTTCACTTCCTCAAGGAACTAAAATCATGCCAGGTCAATGGTACACATAGGTAGGCTATAGCTTTTCTGCTGTTTTGAGTCTTTGGCAGACTTCATAAGTAATAATCTAGGAGGGGGGGAGGTTTTAACCTCAGGTTTATGAATTTGGCATTTAAAAATAACTATTTCAGTAAACATGGCTTCCTTTACAATCTTGTATATTTCATTTTATGCATTTGAAAACATCACTTGGAGAAGAAATGAAAATACATCCAAAACAAAATTAATTCAATTCATGACCCAATTAGGAACTTACAGCCTTTTGGCTGGGTTAGTAGCAGCCTTCTCTCTCTTGTTTCCCTGGCTCCATGTCTATCTTCCTTAGTCTAGTCTTTACAGAAGAGCCAAAATGACCTTGTAAGTCCACAGATTTGATCACATTATTCCCTTTCTCAGAATCCTTTAGTGATTCTCTGTTGCTTTTCAGATAAAATACAAATTCCTTACTTTGGCATTCAAGGTCTTTCATAATCTTACTCCAATCTACCATTCCATTTTTAACTTTGCGCTTTCTCCATGCAGTGAAATTGGAGTATGCCCTATTCTCCAATCTCGTCCCACTCTTCCAGTTCTGTGCATTCATTCAGACCATCCCCTAATTTGTAGAATGCCCTTCTTTAATATATATGGTTTCATCTTCCTTCTTTTTTTTTCCTTTGAGGATAAGTTCAGATGCCATTTTCTCCTGAAGCCTTGCTTGCCCCTCTCAGAAGAAAATGATATCTTCCTCCTCAAGTTATCCAAGAGTACTTTATCTAGACTTTTGCCCCCATCCCTCTCCCTTGTGTAACACTGATTGGTACCCATGCTGAATACCCTTACTAGATTGGAAGTTCTTTGAGGACCACAGTGTGTCATTTTCATCTTTGCCATCTAACACAGTAAGCCCAGGGTCATAGAATATCCATCAGCACTTGAAGGGACCTTATAACCCCCTTTACCTTTGACCAAACTGAGGTCCACAGAGATTCTGATTAGGCGAAGATCACACAGGTCCCAGACAGAAAACATAGATATCGACAAGTGTATGGTAGTATACCTCTAGGATATCGATCAAGACATTCTCTTCCGGTTGCTTCGTGCTCCTTACATTCTCAAGCACAATTGAGTAGTATACACCCTGTGGGTCTGACTGGTAAAGGTTGTACGTGTCTGTTTGGTACCATTCTTGGACAGCCACAAATACCTCATTTTCATCAGTGCTGATAATCTGCAAGTCCTGCCGGAAAAGAAATAGAAATGGAGTTGATATATTTTAGTTGTGTGATTTTATTTATTTATCGAGAATTTTTAATCTACCTACTTACAAAAAGCTTGCAAGAAGTCTATAAAATCTAACACAATATAAAACAGGACAATATAAACAGAACAAATCTAATTAAACGGAGCAGAGAAGTTGATGTTACCAGGCACCTGGGATGAGTTAGCTACTACAACTGAGCATGGAATTAAGCCCAGAGCTTTCTGGCAGCTGAGGCAAAAATAGGAAACACATTGAATTAGGTAGTTCTCATTTGTCTGATTAAAGGAAGGAAACACATTCATCTGGAGAGACAATCCTGTTTTTGTTATTGAACACTCAGAAAATATTTTATGAGTGCCTAGGATGTTCAGTCCACTGGGTTACATCCTTGGGATAGGTTCAAGGTTTAATAAGATACAGTTCCTACCCTCAGGTTGCTTAGCATCTTGAACTATAGGAGAGATAAAGACAGCCAGCATCAGAGTCTGAAAGACCTACATTCAAGTTTTACCTTTGAAGACTACTGCGTGACCCTGAGTAAACCACTTACCCTCAGTGCCTAAGCAACTCTATACTATAAGTCACAGTGCAAACCTGCCTTAGTAGTGATCTATAAGACGTTGTCATGAATCTCACTACATTTAGTGACAGATGATACGCCTGGAAACATATGTGGAACACACATATGTGTGTGCATACATATACATGTGTGTATATATATATATATATGATAGGAAACATATGTGGAAACATGTAATTTGGAAGACAAAAGTGTCAAATGAATGATATAGATCCTAGGTATCAAACTTGCGACTGCATCAGTAGAACTCGCCAGTGTGGACCAGATCAGATTAAAATGTAGCCTGGAAATATTTAACAAAATAAATAGAAATACAGTATGCTACATTTAGTTTAACACCTATCTATATGTGTACATATATGTATATAGTGACTATGTATTATATATTGTGGCATAATAGCTCTCTCCATATTAGGCTTTAAATACTCAACACAACTTGTATTTTATTCTAGAGTTTAATATGGAGAGAGCCATTATACCACTGTGTGTGTATGTGCGCGTGTGCGTGTGTGTGTAATAAGTTTCCACAGACTAGAAGGAATATTAAGTATTATCTGGTCCAATCCTCAGGGAAGGAAACTGAAGCCTTGGGAGATGAAATGAATCAACCAGGGTCACCTATTTAGTGAGTAGCAAAGTTGGAGCTTGAACTTAGGTTTTCTGATTCTTAGCTCTAAGTGTGATGCAAGAATTGGGAGGAAAGAGAGATCTCCAATGAGATGGGTTGGTGTAGTTAGAGAAGGCTTAGCAGAAGAGAGCTAGAACTTTCACCCCTTAGTCTGAATTCTTCCTTTTTGGATTAATCATCGTGAGATGAATCCATTTTCCTCATGAAATCAATGAGTTGATTCAGCAGTGGATTTTATATACTGAATGCCAAGTGAATCAAATGATATATTAGCTACTTGGAACTTAAATTCTTCTAGAGTTGATGTATGTGCAATATACATATCATGTATGTATATAGGTATATGGACATTGGAATGCACGGTGGGGAGATACTATCAGCTGCATGAAATAGAAAAGACCTTACATAGGAGGTGGCCTTTGGGCTGGGTTTTGAAGGAAGGTGTGGGTTGGAGGGGGTAGAGTGGGCAAGCAATGAATTCTAGTTCCCCACAGTGGACAATCCATGCAGAGGTACAAAATAAAAGACAGGGGGAGGTGAAATAGCATGAGAGAATAGTAAGAAAATTGATTTAGCCAGATCCCCAGAGGACATGTAGGGGAATAAGGCTGAAAGTATAGGTTGGGGTTGAGTTGTAAAGGGGTTTAAATGCCCAACAAATAATTTGTATTTGATCATATAAATAACATGGAGAGAGCCACCACAGCTGATTACACAGGAGAGTGGCATGGTCAGATCTTTAGAACAATCATTTTGGTAGCTGTGTGGAGGATGATTTGGGGAGGGGAGAGCATTGAGGAGGGAGGCTGATTCAGAGGCCATCCAAAAGTTCAAGCTACAGCATCTGATGAGGACCCAAGTAAGAATGACATTTAAGTAAGTGGAGAGGAAGGGACATATGAGAAACTTGCAGAGGCAGAACTGACAAAACTTGACAAAGGCTTTCAGCTTTCAATTATGTATGACCTGATGCCTAGAAATAACTACAGAGAGAATGTAGGTGACCCTGGTGAGCACGATAGCCTTAGAGCTGGAAAGCCTGGGGCTGACCTTCAACTTTGTTGTTCACCAGTTACACAGGCTTAAACAAGGCACTCTGCTTTTCTACATCTTATTTTTATCATCTGAAAAATGAGAATGATGTCTTGTAAGGACTGTGGTGAAGAAAATGCTGTGTGTGGGTATGTATGTGTGTGTGCATGTTTGTAGATGAAGAGGATAATGATGATGATGATGATGACGACAATGATGATGACTGGCTGTTCTTGCAGACTTCTTGCCTTCTCAAAACATCCTGGGAGTGTTTTATTTTGTTTGGAGTCTTTTTTTGTCTCACTGGTTGCTGGAAATCTTTGACATGCTGCAGCATTCTGTCAGATATTATGCCTGGATCTGACTTAGAAAATACACATTTTCTTGCTTTTCTTTTAAAAAATGTCCTAATAGATTAACTCTAGGCTTGGCTGAGTAAGTAAATTAAAAGCTAATGGCTTCATTTAAGGGGGATATAATTGGTATAGCTTAGAAAATGGGTAGAAATGCTATTTCAGAACACATTTGTTTCATGGGGTCATGGCTCCTTCAAGAATCAGACAATGGAACAAGCATTCTGTGATGGGACTTTATTTAAGACATGACAGAGAGCCTACCCATGACAAAGAGTAAGATTTTTTTCAAAAGCCCTAATATACCCAATTCTGGTTATTCATATGGGAACAAATGCGATCCACTACCAGAAGGAACTCAAAAGCCCTGCTAGGGGTAATGGGCTCCTGGGGGGCAAAGCCAAGATGGCAGAGTGGAAAGCCACACATATTCTAGTTCTCCCCCCTAGCCCATAAAATATTTGTAAAGAAAGACTCTCAACAAACTCTAGAGCAGTAGAAGCCACAGAACAACACAAGGAAGGAGATTTCCAGCCCAGGGTGACCTGAAAGGCTGACAGGAAATGTCTATCTCAGTGGACGTGGAGCAGAGCCCAACCCAGCCTTGGCCATGCGGGGAGGCTCTGGGAGGAGGATGTGGGCAGAATCTCCAGTCTCAGTAGCAGCAGTTCGCAGATCCCTCAACCCACAGGCATCAAAGGTCAGTGACAGGGTTTTTTTTAGCTGGCCGAGAAGGGAAAAGGGCCTTCCCATTGCTCTGGGACACAGAGGCCACATCGGGCAGGCAGCAGCAGTTCCCACAGCAGCCCCTACAGCAGCCTGCATCCATTGTTGGATCATAAAACCCCTGGGGGCACTGAGCAGCTGATTCTTGCCTCAGCACTGTGTAGAGGCCCTGCAGCAGCTGATCTTTATCTCACACAGAATGACTGCCCTGCCCCTGCAGCTTATCTGAATCTCAGCCCCCAGTGCTGGCTTGGTGAAACTGGAGACCAGGTGGTTGTGAAAATGAAACTCTGCTAAGATTCTGGGCACAAAAATCTCTTCCAGCTCCCAGACCAGTGTACATGCTTGATTGTGCCACTTGGGAGAAACTGAGATCTTACAGATCCCCAGAGTATACCCTACTCTTGACAAAGGACCCAATAGTCAAGTAACTGGTTGGGAAAATGCCCAAAAAAGGGAAAAAATAAGACTATAGAAGGTTACTTTCTTGGGGAACAGATATCTTCTCACATCCTTTCGGATGAGGAAGAACCATGCTTACCATCAGGGAAAGAAATAAAAGTCAAGGCTTCTGTATCCCAAACATCCAAAGTAAATATTCAATGGTCTCAGGCCATGGAAGAGCTCAAAAAGGATTTTGAAAATCAAGTAAGAGAGGTGGAGGAAAAATTGGGAAGAGAAATGAGAGAGATGCAAGAAAATCATGAAAAGTGGGTCAACACCTTGCTAAAGGACACCCAAAAAAAGGCTGAAGAAAATAACACCTTTAAAAATAGGCTAGGTCAATTGGCAAAAGAGGTTCAAAAAGCCAATGAGGAGAAGAATGCTCTAAAAAGCAGAATTAGCCAAATGGGAAAGGTGGTTCAAAAGCTCACTGAGGAAAATTGTTCTTTCAAAATTAGAATGGAACAGATGGAGGCTAATGACTTTATGAGAAACCAAGAAATCACAAAACAAAACCAAAAGAATGAAAAAATGGAAGATAATGTGAAATATCTCATTGGAAAAACAACTGACCTGGAAAATAGACCCGGGAGAGACAATTTAAAAATTATGGGACTGCCTGAAAGCCTTGATCAAAAAAGAGCCTAGATATCATCTTTCATGAAATTATCAAGGAAAACTGCCCTGATATTCTAGAACTAGGGGGAAAAATAAATATTGAAAGAATCCACTGATCCCCTCCTGAAAGAGATCCAAAAAGAGAAACTCCTAGGAACATTGTGGCCAAATTCCAGAGTTCCCTGGTCAAGGAGAAAATATTGCAAGCGATGAGAAAGAAACAATTCAAGTATTGTGGAAATACAATCAGGATAACACAAGCTCTAGCAACTTCTACATTAAGGGATAGAAGGGCATGGAATATGATATTCCAGAAGTCAAAGGAACTAGGACTAAAACCAAGAATCACCTACCCAGCAAAATTGAGTATGATACTTCAGGGGAAAAATGGTCTTTCAATGAAATAGAGGACTTTCAAGCATTCTTGATGAAAAGACTAGAGCTGAAAAGAAAATTTGACTTTAGGGGTAATGGGCTCCTGGACCCAAAATTAAAGACATTGGAGGCACAAATGGTATCTGTATCACTATTGGGGACTGAAGGTCAAATAAGAGTCAAAAGAGAAAGACAGATTTGGGAAGTGAAGATATGACTAAGAAAATAGTATCAGAGAGTAGACTTTGGAATTCTGGGCAATGATTTAAAATATAGGAATGATGGGTGGGGTCTTTGCAAGGATGGAGTATACTACACAAAGGCTGATAAAATAGCAATAACAACAAAACATTTGTTTAGAATACTGAAAATTTAATAAAGTTTGCTTTAAACTGAAAGGGGAGGGAGAAAACTCCCCACATAGGCATGATAAGTTTAGTTCCCCCAGAGGACAGCAGTTACAACATTAGCCCATTCCACTAGATAGTCTTGGTCTCAGATCTAGTACATCCCTTTCTGGCTATTTCCCTACCATGCCATGTGGAGCTCTGATTTTTCATTCATTCAATAAAGAGTAGTAGAAAGCAGTGAAAATGCATCAGAGACAACATGGAAGAATGAAACCACCAATAAAAACTACAAAATCAAATGTCCATTTACAAATATGCAATGAGAGGGTGATAATAAGTGTGAACAAGAAGTCCAGTTACAAGGGAAATTTGGCCTCAATAACTGGTTATTTGATGGAATGAAATTAATTACTGGAATTTGGCCCTGGAAAGTTGGATTTTATTCAGTGGCATTACAAATTAAGGATGTATCTCATGTGAGAAAATGCACAAACCTGGGGGTAGAGCAGGGGTGGTAGGTAAGGATCAACAGAGTTAGAAATAGTAGTGATATTTTATTACCGTACACTATTGATTTCTGAATTGAAGAAAGAATTGGATAAGGGATTTGGGAAACAGGTCATGAACAAGTATGGAGTCTTGCACAAGACAGGTATTCAAAAAGTGTTTGTTAATTTGAATTGAATTGTGGTAATAAGGAATTTCCACTATCCAGGAAGGTTTTGGTGTTTTTTTCTTTATCCAAAGTAGAGCAGGTGATGAGTTCTAAAGATAATGAAGTAAGAAGAAGTAAAACAGCCTAGTTGCCAACTACATCTCTATAGAGCTCTAGAAAATGCATCAAACTGAACTCTGATTGAGGAAGCTATGAAAAAGTAGCACTGAGTGATTTTTGCAGCCCAGGGAAGCTTGAGGAAAAAGATGGAGAGGCCTTTGGACACAGGAGATGAGGTTTGGCTGGGAGAAGAGGTGGTGAGGAGCATTTCAGTGCCCAAGGAGTGAACAAAGACTGAAGACCAGAGCAGGAAGTATTGGGCCAGGAGATCCTTTAGCTAGAGCAGAGTGCAGGAACCGGTGCCAACTGGCAGGTTTTTTGTTTTTTGTTTTTTTTGCTACTACCCATTTCCCAGTTACAGATCTAGCTTGGAAAGGGGCAGTCACAAGCATGGACAAATTTCAGAAGCAACACAGATCAGGTGTGACTCATAATGATAACTTTATTTCTTGAAGTGTGGATTATTTGACAGAAAGGAGAAATATCTGTTCTTGAGCTGATTTTGATTAACACAGAAGTTAGTGAAATAATAATGACAGGAACCTTTCAGCCAAGCGATCACATTATTTTAAAATTTGTGGTAGAGGAGAGGATCTCTAAAATGCAAATGATACTAAGGGTTGGGAAAAAAAAAGAATTGATCCGATCCAAAGGCTTTATATTTTGAATGGGAAGTCAGCTCTAAAGGAGTGGGAGTGGCAATCTCTCAAGAATGAGGTGCTAATGACACAACAAAAAATGGCAACATCTACAACCCTAGAATATGAGTCAGGATGACTTGAGTTCAAATCCAGCTTCATACATTTAACTAGCTGTGACCTTGGGTAAGTCACTTAACTTCTGTCTGCCTATGCTTTCTCCTCTATAAAATTAAGGTAATAATATTTCACATGGCCTACATGTTTCTTCATCTATAAAAAGGGGATAATAAAAGCACCTTCCTCCCAGGATTGTTACCAGGATAAAATGAAACATTTGTAAAGTACTTTGCAAACCTTACAGCATTATATAAATGTTAGTTATTATTGTTTTTATCATTGTTTGGAGGAAGAACAAAGGAAGTTGCCTAAATAGATAGATCTACACATAAAACTCATATTTTTTAAAAGATATGTGTAGAAGAAAAAGCATTCAATCAAAAGTGCCTAAGGATTAGTACAGGAAAGTAGAACAGTCCTGGGTAAATTGTGTTAGGAATTGCTATGGCCAAGAATGAGCTGAGGCTATTGCTGAATGCTACTGACAAGAATTTTTTTAAAGTTATACTGGGGTGGGTTGTGGGGAAGAGTTGTTGATTAGGGTGGATGGGATGATAATAAAAGGGTGAGGTGGAAAGGCTGAATTATTCAACCAATACATTTGTTTTGTCCATTTTCTCTTTAGTAGAGAATGATCTTTGGTCAGGGAGTGACAGAGCAAAAAATGGTTAGCAGGTAATTGAAATCTTAGACAAGTGAGGCAGTATTCTGACATCTACTGCAAATAATGGGCCAAATCTAAAGAGATGAAATTTGAAATAAAGTAGTTTCACTTATGTCTGTTGATAGACACCACAGCGATTTCTGGAGATACCTATTCCCATCATCCCCCAGAACTGAACAATCCCTTGGAAAAAAGAAACACAGTGAAGCAAAAGCAGTGAATACACTGACTGCACTCAAAAGTATATACACACTTAAATAGAAGCAACAGGTGGATGTTGCAGAGACAGATGTGCCCTCATTATCCTTTAATACTTCCTGAATGAGAGGTGTCTCCAAAATTGAAGATATTGTGGTGGGTTCTTTCACATATGACTGTCTTCAAGTAATGTCTGGATGACCACTTGTTGGGAAGCCTTTCCTCATGTATAATTTGGGCTAGATGGCTTCTGACATCCCAACCTGATCTTCAATTCTGGGAGCTATTATATTCTGCAGGGACCCTCAGAAGTCAGACCCCCCAAATGATATAGACATCTATCAGGTCTGTGGCACCTATGTGAACTACAAATCAGAGGGTCAACATTTTTCACATTCTATTTGTGGGAAAGCTGGTGATTCTTAGAGGTAGGGTTCTTAGCAACTCGAGTTCAGCACCTTTATTTTATAGGCTAGAGAATTATGGACCATAGAGGGAAAGGGACCTCATAGGTAATAGGTTAGATTTAGGGTAAGGATTCTTAGGTCTTCTATCTTTGAAAAGTGGCTTGCTTACTCAAGTTGGCCTTTTAACAGGAGATTCAGACAGCTCACAAGAAATGAAAGCAGAAACATTACTACTTCTGTTGAGTCATTTCAGTTGTGTCCAACTCTTTATGATCCCATTTTTTGGCAAAGATATTGGAGTTCTTTGCCATTTCCTTCTCCAGCTCATTTTACAGATGAGGAGACTGAAACAAGCAAGGTTAAATGACTTGCCCAGGTTCCCACAGCTAGCAACTGTGTGACCAGGTTTGAACTCAGGAAGATGAGTCTTCCTAACTTCAGGTCCAGAGCTCTGTCCACTGCATCATGTAACTGCCTAGGATGTATGCCATAGGAAATATTATTATCTCAGTTTTATAGAAAAGAAAGCATAGTCCCCAGGAAGTTAAATGATTTTTCAGAGTCATCCAGTGAGTTCCTGGCAGAGTTTGTGTTGAAATAAAACCCCATCATTCTTCCTTTTAAATAAGAGAAACTTTGGATTTCTTTTTATGAAAATAGTCCAATTAGAATATTTTTAGATTGAAGCAGACAAAAGATTTCTCAAATGCTGTTTTCACTGGGGGTTACTGAAATGAATCGACATACATCTACCACTCATTTAATGTATAGTTCTGAGATGGGATCAGGTTATTTCTGAGAACTTTCCCCAGTTGCAGTACTTGCATTTTACCTGATAAAATTATAAGATGATAGGATTACGGGAGTAGAGATTTACATCTGGAAGAGACTTCAGAAGTCGAAGTCTCTCATTTTGAAGCTGAGGAAAGAGAAGCCCAGTAAGGTAATGTAACTTCTCATTCAAGCAGGTTGTAATATCTGAGTAGGGGATCCATAGACCAGCTGTGAGAAAAAACATTGTAGCAGTGTCTACTTCCCCTTGCCCACCTAGCAACCCCAAGAAAAAGCAAATTCCTGAACTTGGTTTTAAAAAGTAATCCTAGAGATACAGTAGGGGGAGATAGGTGAGGACTACAGTTCACGTCATAGTGGGCCAATGGTGTGGCAATATAGCTAGCAGAGTTAACGGGAAGGAAAAGGATTTTTATTTTTGGAGGCAATTGGGGTTAAGTGACTTGCCTAGGGTCACACAACTAGTAAGTATCTGAGGCCAAATTTGAACTCAGGTCTTCCTGACTCCAGGGCCAGTGCTCTATCCACTGGGCCACCTAGCTGCCCTGAAGAAATAGGATTCTAATTCTAAGACATGGGAAGATGCTAATTGTGCCATCCTCTGTCTTAAGCAGACCCCTGCTGGAATATCATGTTCAGTTCTAAGTCCTATATTTTAGAGGGGAAATTGACGAATTAAGGAAGAATATAAAAGGAAAGTGACTAAGATAGTGAAGAGTATAGGAAATGTGCCATATGAAGATTAGCTGGGAATATTAAACTTGGGGTAGACGGCACAGTTGGAAGGCCCTTTGTACAGAGAGATCACACTGGTTTCGCTCTGGAGGACAGAGCAAGGAGCAATGGGCAGGGAAGCTGGAGGGAGTCAGGCTTCAGTTTGATGTCAGGAAAAACCCATTAATAAGAAGAGCTGTCCAGAAAGGAGGCAGAATGCCTTAGGCGTGTGGAGTGCTGGGGGGAGGGGAGAGCTGTAGTGAAATCTCTGTCACTAAGATTCTTCAAATAGAGATGCAATAGTCACTTTTCAAGGACACCAAAGACTCAAGCTTCAGCTCACCTCAGTGCTGGGTCTCCTAACTCAAAGATTCTCTGATAAAGCCCAGTGTTGAGGGTAGGGAAAACTGTATTAAAATATTCATATCGTTCTGAGAACCCCTCTTGGCCTTGTTAGAGATTATCTGTTTCTTATTCATCCAATTTTGTCCTCCTGTTAAGGGTTAACCAATACATAATGCTTCCCATAAAGCAATTTCGTAACTGAGAAATTTAAGTTCATAATCTACCTTTTGGCTTTTTTTTTTTTTAATGGTGAATTGGGAATTTTTTTAAAGGCTTACTTTTAATAATACAAAAAATGCCTGAATGTCTTTTCCTCTGTCAGACTGCCTCAACTGTTTGTCTCAGGACTTTGTATTCTGTGGAATGCAGGGATGAGAGATGGATTTCCCTCTCTCCATAGTTTTATTAACTTGTGACAACAAATGGCCCCATGGGACGGATCACTGTCACTTTCTATGAGGTCCCTAAAGCAGTATACCATTGTGATGCCTGGCTGGTCATGATCCAAAGCTCTCTCCAGAAAATGCAGGGCTTAGAGACTCACCTCAAATTCTGAAGATCTAGAATTGAATTTGGGGCTCCCCAAAATTTACTGCGCTTCTTTGAAATGTACGCTCTCATGTCTTTTTCAGTTTTCACACAGGCTTTATCTGCTTCATTAATTACAACTAATTTTAAATTAATTAAACTGATTAATATGGTTTTCAAGACCTTCCACAAACTGGCACAATCTATATCCAAGATAAGTTCCCTTTGCTCTTCAGAAAACAGGCAGAAAGATGACATGTAAGGCTCATTCCAACTCTTGGATTCTATATGTCTATAATTTTGCCCTCCACTCTAATTATACTGGCCTCCTTGCTGTATCTAAAACACCCTGCTCATCCAGATGCTCTGCCTTGAAATAGAGTGGAAAGTACACTGGACTTTTACTTAGGGAAAAACAGGTTCAAATTCAAGCTTTGCCACTTAATATTTACGTGAACTTGGCAAATGACTTTATTTCTAGATCTCTAAAATGGTGGTAATCCCTGTCTTCTTGACCTTATAGGGTTATGGTAAGGATAAAATTAGAAAGTGATTGTAAAACATTTTGTAAATTGTAAAATGTTATCCCAATGTCAACCATTATTACTGGATTTTCCCCCCCAATGTTATCCAGCTCTTAGGTTCTTCCTGTTGGGAATACCTCCTTTTGTCTATTTCTTATTCAATTTCTGCCTATTCTTCAAGGTACAGCCCAGGGCCAATTTCCTTCATGGAGTCTTCCCTGCACTTACCTCTCATTCCTCTTATCTCCTATAATTCTACTAATAGCTGGACCATTAATTTCCTATCTAATCATTTACTATATTCTACTGTTATTTTAATTCCTATATACTTAGAAAACGTAAACTAGAAAGTACCTTTGCAATTATCTGATTGAACTCCTTAATTGTACAAAGAAGGAAATTGAGGCCTTGAAAGAAGTGACCTTTCCAAAATCACATGACCAACTAGTTAATGGAAGAGCAAAGACACCAGGTCTCCTGACTTAGAGTCCGATGTTCTTTTTGTTATACCCCTGTACTTTCTCTTCCTATAAGTATTCTAAGTTTCTCAAGGGTAGGGATAATGTCTTCTTCCTTGTATCTTCTAGAGTAAAAGACTATTTCCCTAACAAGTTTGTATAAAAAAAATGGGCAGGTAGGTAGATTGATGAGCTTAATACACTATGTGGAACAACTGAAACATTTATCAGTTATTTAGTGGTTTTGTAAATTTGTGATGACTTCTGAGCCCTGCTTTGTTTCTATGCAAGATATGCTCCTACACATTCCCTCTTTTCTTTAATGGAATTATTATTTTTTCTTTCTATTAAAGGGAACATCCCCCTGACTACTTTTACAGAGGCATATTCACTGAATGGGCATTTCCTCACTTTAAAGGTCTCCCATTGCATCCTGGGCCATCTCCAGTCATACTGATGAATATCTTGTCACTGGATCCAGATGGCTCAGGTGGAGAAAGTGACGCTGGTGACCTTGCACAGCCCTCCCTCACTCAAAACAAAGTCAAGTACAAGTCATGTCATTATTTCTCTGATGGCATGGTCCTCTTCAAAAACAAAGGACAAACACAACCTGTGAGTAGACCTAGCTGCCTAAGTGGGGAACCAGATAGTTGGGTAACTCCGTTCATCTTCTCTCTCAACTTAGCCCTCTCCCATTTCTTCTCCTCTCCAAAAGAAGGTAAATTGTGATGGCCAGAAACTTCCCAGTTAACTTTCTTCCCTTCCCTTCTGTTCCCTTCCCTTCCCTTCTGTTCCCTTCCCTTCCTTTCCCTTCCTTTCATTCTTGTCTCCTCTAAAACCTTAGACCCAGTGCACTCTGTTTTTGGACCCTCCTGGCTTAAAGTGAATGTCAACAGCATCAGCTTCTCTTTGAAACAACAACCCTGAGGTCCCTGCCCCTCCCAGCATGATTTATCTATTTTTTTTCTTTTCTATTAAAGGGATCATCCCCCTGACTACTTTTAAAGAGGTCTATTCACTGAATGGGCATTACCTTACTTTAAGTGAGTGCCTGAAAAGGCCTTAGCCGACAAGGCCAAGGTCTCCCATTGCATACTGGGCCATCTCCAATCATCCAGATGAATCTCTGGTCACTGGATCCAGATGACTCAGGAGGAGAAAGTGAGGCTGGTAACCTTGCACAGCCCTCCCTCACTCAAAACAAAGTCAAGTACAAGTCATGTAATCATTTCTCTGATGTCATGATCCTCTTCAAAAATGAAGGACAAACACAATGGAAGTAAGACATGTGGTAGAGTATAAAAAGGCACTACCCAGAAGTGGAAAGACCTAGGTTCAATCTCATTAATGTCCCTTTCTAGATATGTGACTATGGACAAGTCACACTCCATCTCTGAGCCTCAGTTTCCTTCTCTGTCAAATGAAGATATTATATTACTTAGTGGCTCAGTGGAAAGAGCACTGGACCTGGAGTCAGGGAGCCTGAATTCAAATCCAGCCTCTGATAGTCACTAGTTATATGACCCTGAGTAAGTTCCTTAACCTCTGTTTTTTTTTATTCCACCAGAGGAGGAAATGGCAAACCACTCCATTATCTTTGACCAGAAAACCCCGTGGACAGTGTATTCCATAGGGTCTCAAAGAGTCAGGCATGATTGAACAACAACTGATTACTTATGTCACAGGATTTTTGAGATCAAATGAGCTAAACAACCTGTAAACTATGAAGTACTAGACACAGCTAAAGAACTGGTTTTTTTTTTTTATGATCCAAACAAGGATAAAAGTCTCATGTTGTAATGGATTCATTCTCTATTATTCTCAAATAGAGTTTACAAGAGAAAGTGGCTGGCTCTAAGAGAAAAGTATATTGGCAATATTTGCAGAGAACTGTGTAGGTACATAATGGCATTGAAGGGAGTTATCCATTTTCTTCTCCATGTATCTTGTGTGTGTGTACACATATATACATATATATGCGTACACACACATACATATGTATATGTATAGTCAAATGTCCAATAAATAAAAGACTCTGAGTCACATAAACTGAAGCAATAGGCACTAGAAAATGAAAAAACAGAAGAAACTGAATTCAGAAATAGTGATTTCCCCTCCATTCCTTCTTGCGGAGTAGTCAAAGAGAAGTATGGTATAAAGGATTTAGGGTTAGAGAACCTGGATTCTAATCTTGACCCAGTTCATGTAAGAAATATGGGAAGAATATTTCAAAACAATCATAACTCAACAACAATCACCACTATTCTGTGGTAATAAGAATTTTAATAGCATTTCCAAGGCCACCAAACACTTTCCACATAATAATCTTCTGAGTATGTAAGTATCTTTGTTTTCATTTTACAGAAAAGGAAACTGAGGCTTAGAGAAGTAAGGTTATTTTCCTATAGCTACACATCTGCTAAGGATAGTATGCCAACATTTGAATCCCCAGACTCCTACCAAAATATTTTTTAAAATTTTGTTGTAAAATCATTTTCCATTCTGGCCAAGATGTGTTTAAATTGGCTCCTGATAATATAGTAACGATGTCAATTTGTGGCCCACAGTGGCTTTGATTCCTCCGAGTATAAGATTAAGAACAATGTATTTCTTACTACTTAAGTATAAATATTATTTTGTAGTATTAAATGTCTCTAATGTTATTTTACTTAATATTTACTTCAAAGACTGAGTGAATCAATAATGTTGAATGGAGTTTACAATGAGAAATATACATGAAGGAAAGAAAAAATAAAAATATGATGAATTTCTCTTAAGATAGGTTAATACACTAAGAATAATAGATATAGGAATAGCCACAGTGAATGAGTGAGAGATAAAGAAATAAAACCGAATGATAGAGACTCATTTCAGGAAAGTGCTTATGAAGTTATATTGCTAGTAGCTGTATGGGAAATAGTTGGTGTTGTTGATTCTCCCCTCCCCCAATTTGATATAATTATAGAAATCAAGGAGTAAAAATAAGAGGCAATGGGGTATTATGTTAACCAAGTGAAAAAATAGTAAAATACTATTATCCTTTCATGAAGTGTAAAGGAGTCTTCCTTGACTGAATGGAAAAGGCAAGATATCAGAAAGGTTGGATCAAGACTAGCCATGGATTTGGTGGCTTGTTTAAAACCCAAGCTCACCAGCAAGTATCCAGAAAGAGAAGGATAACATAAAAAAAATTGCAGTCAGAATCACATTAGATTATCTTGAGCAACAAGAAAGGAAAGAATTGAAAGAATATAATAATAAAATATGACAAAATTTACAAAGCTAAAATATAAAGATACATATGAATGTAAAATGAAGGTCTATAACAGAATGCATTCTGTCTCAGTTGACTCCAAAAAAGCAGGGCTTATAACAATTATCTCATGGAAGGTAGTAATATAAGTAGACATTAATGAGAGATAAATAGCAAAGCTACATCTTACTCAAATCAGCAAAATGAAATAGTATCAATATTGAATATGAATGCAATGAGTGTCATAGAATCTAAAAACAGAAGGGTAAAGTTCATTGAATTCTATGAAGCTCCAGAAAGTAAGATAATAATGGTTTCTGACTTTAGTGTGCTTTTTCAGATTTCAGCAAATCTAACAAAGTTAAATAACAGGGAAATTAAAATTCTGAAAAGAACATTAAGAAAAAATATATATGATGGCTTACAAATGATGATTATTGAGTGAGGATATTAAGGCATGTGCCAATTTTTTTCTGTACTACATGACATAGTCACAAATATTCATCACATGTGAAAGACGAAAAGAACTCAAAAGTAAATTCAGAATGACAGAAATAGTAAGTTCAACCATTACAGTCCATAAAATAATAAAATTGTAATCAGTAAGTGGAATATGATAAAAAAAGACATAACTAGAGACTAAATAAAACTTTCCTAAATAAGTGTATTAAAGAAGCCATAGAGTTTGTTTTGGAAAAGCATATCCTACAGGTATAAAATACAACATGCCGGAATTTGTGGGACATAGCTATAGCAATCTTCAGAGGAACATAAGTAAATATAAATATTCATATATACATATATATACACACATGAACATTAATATTTATAAAAGAGAAAGAAAGGACATGTCAATATATTGATAATTTAATTTTTAAAACTGTAGAAATCAGGATATCAATAATATCCAAAGAAACACAGAAATTTTGAAAATCAACAAAAGTTCAATAAAATGGAAAATAACAGCTATCAAAAACGAATTTAATAAATAAACCTCAGGACTCTTTTTCTTAGAGACCAATTAATTGATAAATCATTATCTAATTTTACTTTTTCTTCTTTAAATTTATTTATTGATTTTCATTTCCACAAGATTTTGAATTCCAAATTTTCTCCCCATCTGTCCTCTCCCCCACCCCCAAAGGACATGCATTCTGATTACCCCTTCACCAAATCTACCCTCGCTTCCCCTATCCCCATCTTCTCTCTTTTCTTGTAGGGCAAGATAGATTTCTATGCCGCATTACCTGCATTTCTTATTTCCCAGTTGCATGCAAAAACAAGTCTCAATATTCATTCCTAAAACTTTGAGTTCCAACTTCTTTCCCATCCTCCCTTCCCACCCATCCCCACTGATAAGGCAAGCAAATCAATATAGGGTATACATGTATAGTTGTGCAAAAGACTTCCATAATAGTCATGTTGTGAAAGACTAACTATATTTCCCTCCATCCTATTTTGCCCTCCATTTATTCTATTCTCTCTTTTGACCTTGTCCCTCCTCTAAAGTGTTTATTTCTAATTAACCCCTCCTCCCATTTACCCTCCCTTCTATCATACCCCCACCCCACTTCTCCCATTCTTCCCTACTTTCCTGAAGTGGAAGACAGATTTTCATACCAAATTGAGTGTGCATGTTATTCCCTCCTGAAGTCAAAAGTGATGAGAGTAAGCTCCACTTTTTCCCTCTCACTTCCACCCTTTCCCCCTCCATTGAAAAAGCTTTTCCTTGCCTCTGTTATGAGAATAATTTGCCCCATTCCATTTCTCCCTTATTTCTCCCAATATATTCCTCTCTCCCCTTAATTTTATTTTTTAAGATATCATCCCTTCCTATTCAACTCACCCTGTGCCCTCTGTCTATATATGTGCATATATATATATATTACATATTATATGCGTATGTGTATAATCCCTCCAACTACCCAAACATTGAGAAAAGTTTCATGAGTTACAAATATTATCTTTCCATGTAAGAATGTAAACAGTTCAACTTTAGTAAGTCCCTTATGATTTCTTTTTGCTGTTCACTTTTTCATGCTTCTCTTGATTCTTGTATTTGAAAGTCATATTTTCTATTCAGCTCTGATCTTTTCATCAAGAACGCTTGAAAATTCTCTATTTCATTGAATGACCATTTTTCCCCCTGAAATGTTATACTCATTTTTGCTGGGTAGGTGAATCTTGGTTTTAATCCTAGTTCCTTTGACTTCTGGAATATCATATCCCAAGCCTTTTGATCCCTTAATGTAGAAGCTGCTAGATCTTGTGTTATCCCAATTGTATTTCCACATTACTTGAGTTGTTTCTTTATAACTGCTTACAATATTTTCTCCTTGACCTGAGAACTCTGGAATTTAGCTGCAATATTCCTAGGAGTTTTTCTTTTTGGATCTCCTTCAGGAAGTGATCAGTGGATTCTTTTAATTTTTATTTTACCCTGTGGTTCTAACATATCAGGGCAGCTTTCTTTGGTAATTTCATAAAAGATGATGTCTAGGCTCTTTTGTTGATCATGGCTTTCACGTAGTCCCATAATTTTTAAGTTATCTCTCCTAGATCTGTTCTCCAGGTCAACTGTTTTATCACTGAGATATTTCACATTGTCTTTTATTTTTCATTCTCTTGGTTTTGTTTTGTAATTTCTTGATTTCCCATAAAGTCATTAGCTCCCATCTGCTCCATTCTAATTTTTAAAGAACTATTTTCTTCAGTGAGCTTTTGAACCTCCTTTTCCATTTGGCTAATTCTGCTTTCTAAAGCATTCTTCTCCTCATTGGCTTTTTGGACCTCTTTTGCCATTTGAGGGAGTCTTTTTTTAAAGGTGTTATTTTCTTCAGCATTTTTTTGGAGTCTCCTTTAGCAAGTTGTTGACTCACTTTTCATGATTTTCTTGCATTCCTCTCATTTGTCTTCCCAATTTTTCCTCCACCTGTCCTACTTGATTTTCAAAATCCTTTTAGAGCTCTTCCATGGCCTGAGACCATTGTTTATTTATTTTGGAGGTTTTAGATGCAGAAGCCTTGACTTTTATGTCTTCCTCTGATGGTATGCATTGTTCTTTCTCACCCGAAAGGATGGAAAAAAATACCTGTTCACTCAGAAAGTAATCTTCTATAGTCTTATTTTTTTCCCTTTTGGGGGCATTTTCCCAGGGTGTTACTCGACTTTTGAGTCCTTTCTCAAGAGAAGGATATATTCTAGCGACCTGTGAGTTCTCAGTTTCTTCAGAGTGGCACAATCATAAGAGAGGAGTTTACTTCTCTCTTGGCCTGCACTCTGGTCTGGGAGCAACCACAAGTTTTTTACCCAGGATTTGTGAGTAGAATTCCCTCTCTGGAGCCTCCACCAGTTCCACCAGGCCAGTGCTCTTCCTCACCCCAGGACCACCACTTAGGGCTGAGACTCATATCATCTGCTTAATTCCCCCAGGGTCTTTAGGCAGAGGGCTCTAAAAATCAATGCTGGCCCTGGGGCTAGGGCAGGACCCTGCTCTGTTCTCACGCAGGTGAAAGAGCTTTCTCACTGACCTTTGAAGCTGTCTTTGGTGTTTATGGTTTGAGAAATCTGGGAATCGCAGCTGCTGCCCAGGATTCTGTGCCCTGAATCCTGCTCTGGTCCTATCCTGGCCATGCCATGTGGCCAAGGCTGGGCTGCACTCAGGGGGCTGTGCTCTGCTCTGAGACTAGTGTGATAGACCTTTCCTGTTGTCCTTCCAGTCTGTCTTGGGTTGGAAATGTCTTTCACTCTGTCATTTGGTGGCTTCCGTTGCTCTAGAATTTTTTAAAGTCATTCATTACAGGCATTTCAAGGGCTATGGGAGGAGAGCTTTTAGAGGTGCATCCTTCTACCTTGCTATCTTGTCTTCACACCCCTACTTTTTTCTTAAAGGAGTCATTAAAAAGACTATGAAATTTAAAAAAAATGTGAATTCCAGAAATGAATACACTTAGCTTTATACTGATAAAACTGATAACTAGGATACAGAGGGTAAATATTTGAAAATATTAACTATCTATATCAATTAACCAGGAATAATAACCCTAAGAGCCCTCTGAAAGAGAAATCAAGCAAAACATAAATGAGATCTCAAAGAAAATAAAAACAAAAACCAAAAACCCTGTTCTATCTGAATTTATGGGTGAATTCTGTTCAACACTTTAATTACATAGAGGTGTAGTAGTAGCTAAACTATGTAAATAGAAAAAATGTCACTAACCTTTTATGAAATAAATATGGATGTGATCCTCGAAACACGAAGAGATAAATGAAATTTTAAAAACTATTGATCCACCGCTCAGTAGTAATGATGCAAAAATTAGGTGAAATGCTAACAGAGAGGCCCCACTTACCTACTTACCTAATACATATATGTGTATATACATGCATACCTGTACATGTATGTATACATACACATACCAAAACACACACCTATCTTTGTGTATATTTACATAACTATGACTAAGTTGAATTTTTACAAGTCATGAAAGGACATATAAGAACAGATGAATATGATTTGGATTAGGGTGAGCATGCTGCATTGAACAGAAGAAATATGATCTAGACTTCACAAAAGCTGTGTAGAATGGAAATAAGCACACAGGGGAAGAAAGCTCACTGGGGAATCAATAAAAAACAGATATGTTGGCAGGAAGAAGTAGGATCTGTGTGAAGGGCTAGAACTTCTCTGATGTGTAATTCACTTGAGGTATTTTTATTTACTTCTACTTAGAACTGAAGAAACTTAGAGGTCATCTAGTTCAAATCCTATATTTTAAAGTTGAAATTTAGAGAGGGAATATGACGAGATAAAATCAGTGACAAGGTTGAAACTAGAACCCAGATTTCTTGCTTTGGTTTTCTACCTTTTCTAAACAGCCCAATAGTTTCTCAGTCCTTACAAGATGTCTTAATTGGAGAGAGCTCTTTAAAATGACTGTCCACTGTCACCCAAGCCAAGGACTGTTAAGTCTTACTAATCTAGAAGAGCTTCAAGTATAGAGATTGGCAGCATGCATGTTGTTTAAGGACCAGCCTAGCCAACAACAGGAGGTTTGTCACAAGAGTTTTGTCTTTACTAAGAAATGAATTTTTGGTGACAATGGATCGTGAAAACCATCGGCTCAGGTGTGCAGTAGCTCTAATGTATGTCATTTGGGGGTATCACCTACACACAATGAAACGATGGATCAAACACTGTCATTGTTATTTATTGAGGTGATGGGGTCTTTGCTTGGACAAGACTGCTAAGAAAAGTTCTCTGCACAAGGACTGGTATCAAAGTCTAATGTCTCTACAACTAAAATATTGGTTCTGGAATAAAAGGGACTAGATGCAGATGAGAAAACAACTGGGCAAGCGCAATGACCTTATCACCAATGTGACATGACAGCCAAATCCAAAAGCAAATTTACTAATGTTATTAGGCTTGAATTAATAGAGGTGTATTGCATAGAACAAAAGAAGTTAACAGTAGTTATGACTCCATACTCTTGTTGTGTGGTAGCTTCTGCCCTCAGAGAACTTTCAAACAAATAGGGAGTATAAAAAACTGCACAGTGAAGTATTTTAAAATTAAATTGTAATAATCATGCATTTTAATCTGTTTTAAAAGTCCCTAAATAGCCTACCCTCTATTCTAGAGAAGACTGTCTTCTCTAACCTTTTTTCTTCCTCAGTGCCTAGAATGAGACTCAGAATACCTGAGGCACTAAATTAATGTTTGTTCAATTGAAAAAATGACAAAAAGACTTAATTACAATTGGTATTATATATATATATATATATACATATATATATACATATATTAGTATAAAATGAGAATCATGAAAAATCTTAGAGATGGAAGGGATCTTATCATTCAACCTTTCCTTCCAGTATGCCTTCCCTTTATAATAATTTATGCAAGAGGTCATTCTACCTCAGTAAGAAGGAACTCATCAATTCACTAAATGACCTATTTCATAATTGGACTGGTTTGACTGTTTGGAGGTTCTTGCTTAGAATTAGTCAACATGTGAGTTTTTGTAACTGCCCTATCCCAATGAAATGCAACCCCTCCACTGGCGGAGAGACTTGACTGCTGCTTCCTGGCTCTATTTCCTAATGATACCATCTCCAAGGTAGTTGTGGATGCCAAGTTTATTTCTTCCATCTTGGCAAAAGAGCTGCAAAGTTCACCATTCTCCACAAAAGAAAAATCCTCATGTGTACTTAAAGACTTTTTATATACAATGGCCTTAGGAGATATAGGTACCCATAAGGCAATCTGCCAACTAGCCAGAGCATCAGGAGGAATGAGCACAGCACGATATTTACCTTGGGTAGTGCATACTTTGGTAGCTTCATCAGAACAAATTCATTGCGTCGATAAGATACATAATATTTAGTCCGATTTGCTGTTGTTGCCTAATGGGAAGAACAGGGATATGTTATGTTTGTTTACTCAATCCAGACAAATGTATGTGGAAAATGAACAATACACAGTACAAACATTCAGGGAGATACTCTAGAGCAGATGATTACTTTTAGACATTTCCAGGAATCAATTTAAAAAAAAAACAACCCAATATATAACAATATAATGTTAAAAGGGCTAATAATAATACTACAATAACCAAAAGGTTAAATCCAACTTAAAATTTTTAATAACAGCAAATTGCACTAAAACTTTAGGGATACCATGTATAATACTTAATGTATGATAATTAATAATAACAATACTAATACCTAAACCTTTAAATGGAGCAATATGGTCACAGCATGTCACAAACTGAGATATCCCTTGAGTCTTACAATGTTCTATGAGATAAATAGGGTGAATATTATAATCTTTTCTGACAGCTGGAGAAAAAATCTTCTAGAAGTAAGATAACTTGTCTAAAGCCACTTCAGTAATTCCATCCTTGAAGGATCTGTAATTTTATTATAGTGGTTCCTCTTTTCACTGGTGAAGATTATATATGACTTAGTAGATGGTCTCTAAGGGGGTAGTTCAGCTGCATGATAAATTGCCCTGTTGCCAAACTGATAATGGGCCTCTCCTATCTGACCTAGGATGGTCTTCAGAAAACAGTCAGTGTTTCTATTGTGGGACCGTACTTCCTGCTTTTCTAATTTTGTAGAATCTGTTGGAGCTCATGGCTCAATGACATGGCTTTTTAAGAATCTAAGGTCACTTCCAATGAGATATTGGTGGAGAATTTTTGTGGAAACCCAATGACATATAGCCAATGAACTTGGAAGAGATACTGGGTCATAGACTAGAACAAGTCAAAGGTTTTGAATATTGGGAGGAATTTCAGGAGTTATGCAGTCCATTACATGTATAACATACATCACCAGTATAATACACCAGAAAAGGAATCAACTAATCTCTGCTTGATGACCTCTGTGGAAGAGCAACACACTTCTTTTGGATAACTCTACTGCTCAGAGGGTTTTTTCCCCCTTATGTTTACCCTGGATTTTGTCTCATTGCAATTTCCACACAGTCTCCTCTCTGGGGATAGAAAGATGAGTATAATCCCTTCTCCTCATGACAGTTCATCAAATACTTAAAGACAACTCTTATGTTCCCTGACACTTCTCCTCCCTAGGCTAAACGTCTCCAGTTCCTTCAACTACTTCTCATGTTATATAGACTCAAGGTCTTTTACCTTCCTGGTTTTCTTCATCTGGACACTCTCTACCAGTTCCCCATTTATTAAGAGGATTTGTTCTGTGAAGTTTGGGTTCAGTTAAAGCTCTGCACTTGAGGACCTAGAGGGCCACATGTGACCTCGAAGCTGCAGGTTCCCCACTCCTCCTAGCTCATACTTTTTTTTTTAAACAATGGCACCCAGCACTGAAAAAAAAAAAAAAACTCCAGAGGGCAGAACACAGTGCGAACGTCCCCTACCTTTTCCAGAAGCCAATTCACTCAATATAAAATAAAGTAACAATAGCTCTTCGCCCTCTATATTGCACTGATTCAGATGGAGTCAATAAAACAAAACATCCTTCTCGAACAATTGGAACATAACCAAGCCTTCCTCCTCTTGTATTTGAGCAACTGAAATTTTTGAGGTTGTTTGTTTGTTTTTTATGTCTACTTGTAAGTTTTTACATTTATCTCTACTGAATTTCATCTGGTTAATTTTCCGAGCTCTTAAACTTTTTGTCCAGAGGGTTAGCTAATCCTCCTAGCACTGTGTCATTTACCTATTTAAGCAGCATGTCATCTATGCTGATTTATAAGTCATTGATGAATATGTTAAACAGAGCAGAGCTAACATATCTCCCTGAGGCACTCCACTGGAGACCTCCTTACATAATGACATTAAACCATCAACAATTACTCTTTGTGTCAGGTTATCCAACATTCTCTGAATTCATCTAACTGTATTATTGCATGGTTTGTAATGCTCTACCTTATCCACAAGAAAAATATGAGATACTAATCTAGGTAAATTATATTCATGGTATTTTTCATCTATTCATTTAAATAATCTTGTCATAAAAGGAAATGAATCTGGTATGGCATGATCTGTTCTTGATGAAATCATACTGGCTACTGGCAGTCACTGATTCACTTTCAGACCATATCACTACTATTTCTTTAATGATCCATTCTGGAATTTCTAAAAGTCCAGTGGCTTATAGTTTGCTATCTCTGTTTTGTCCCCATTTCTCTAAAATCAGGAGATTTTTTATTTCTCTAATCTTTAGGTATGTCTCCCATTTTCCACAATCTTTCAAATATCATTGACAGTAGCTCGGGAATAACTGAAACCTCCATCATTTAGATATCATGCCCCTATGCTACATTTCTGATCTCTTTCCAAAACTTCTTATCTATTTCCTTTTCTTTCTCTATTGTTTAAAGTACATTTCAATTACATAATCCCTTCTCATTCTCTTTCTAATATCCTTTACTCAAATATTCCCTCTTCATGGTCCCCACCATTTCTGCTGGATTTCTTCACATATTTTCTTGATATATAATCCTTTCCTTTCCCTCCCCTGCCTTGTTTCTTTTGAATAATTCATGTCTACATAAATCTTCAGTCCAGTCTTGGATTTCTTTTAATTAAGTTTTAGTAATACTTTGAGGTCTAATTTGCCTGCTTAAGGTGGGACCTCTTTTTCCTTTTATTGTTAGTTAAAGGTTAACTGTATGCATATAGATATTTGAGGGCATGGATGTTTTTTATTGGCTTCTTTTTGGGGGGATTTTGTCTCCTATTAAGTTCTGTGTATCTGAGCTTCTATTCTCTGCTGCTTGGGGGATACAAACACACACATCACACAAACGCAAACACAAACACAAACACTCATGCACACACAAGTTCAAAACCATGACTCCTTAATTACCAAAAATGTTGGAATGATTTTAGGATGGCTGATTAGAAAAGTCCAGAGATTGCTTGGTATTATAGGGAGTGAAAAAACTCTCTACTTGGAGTAAGAAAACCAGTCACTTATGTTATTCACTCCTCATAAGGAACTGAACTTGAAACAAATCAGTTATTTGATCATGGATTGACTGATCAACAGTTCAGAGAAGAAACATTCAGGTTTTCTACTGATTATAAGGAAGAACATTAAAGGTAGTAAAATCAGGAGTGTTGATGGAGAAAAATCCATTTTATTTTATTTTCTTGTTTTTGCAAGACATTGAAAACAAAAGCCTTCAGCCTTGCCTAATTTAATGAAGGGGAAAAGCAAAAAGACACATTGATTAGATCAAGGGTTCTTAATGTTTTTTGGCATATGGACAAAAAAGCAATGTATTTAAAGGTACAAAATAAAATACAAAAGAAACCGATTACATTCAAATAAAAGTATCAAAGATATGCATATCACATATATATGTACATATTGACTAACTAGTGGGTTTGTTTATACATTATAAAAACATATACATATATATACATACACATATGTATATATTTTTATAATGTAAAGACAAACCCTTTAGTTAGTCAATCCAGGCTAAGAACTCCTGGATTAGATAAGTTCTCAGAAGGCTGATCATATCAAATGGATGAAACACAAGCATAAGTACATAGAAGTTTAGACCTGGAAGAAATATTAGAACATAGGATAATATTAGAGCCAGAAGGAAAAATAGATTACAGAATAGAAATTGTAACATCTGGAAGCCCCTGAAAACACAGAACAGAATGTCAGAGATGGAAGGATATAACATGCAATAGTAGAGCAGGAGGGGACCCTAGAACGTGGAATGTTAGAACTATAAAGGAATTTAGAGACGATCTATTACAATATTTTTTACACTAGAGATGAAGGCGCAGAGACCTCAAATTGTGAAATGTCTTGCCAAAGACTCTGGCATAGCAGAGACAAAATTCTAGGTCTCCTGATATTTAGTCCAGTGATACTACAACTGAACCAGGCTTCCTCTTAAAGAGATGGATGCTAAAAATAAAATAAAAAAAACCAGTTCTAACTGAAAGATGCAAATTTGACCTTTGTCTGTTGAAATAGAGATGAAGTATGACAGAAGATCTACCTGCCTGAATACTTAATACACATCGAAAAGTGTAACATATGAACTGCTTTAAGTCACTTTTTTCATTACAAAATCTTTTTTTTTCACTGCATAATAAATGGGAAGCCTTTAGGATTCTGATTTATTAACTGACAGATAAGAGGAAAACTAGACAGTTTTATTTATTTTCATTTATTTCATTTTAAAATATCAGCTTGATTTGTCATATCAAGCTGTCAAAAAATACTGCCTTTCAAAGGAAATCAGTTTCTCTAGTCTAAACACTAAAAGGAAATTCATTCATCTTTTTATTTCCTCTAAAGGGAAGCAATCAGATAGAACGTATCCATGAGCTGGAGACATAGTAGTTAGTCTTGACTGCTACTTACTGGTTATGTGACCTTTGTGGTTGTATGGTATAACTTTCCTCTCTGGACATATTTCCTAATAAGGATAGCAACTATAATGAGTGTGAATAGAGTGCTTTAAGGTTAGGAAAGCACTTTACGTCCTTTATCTCCTTTGGACCTACCAACAGCTCTGTCAGCTAGGTACTACAGGCATCACTGTCCTTAATTTACAGGTAATGAAATTAGATTGTTTGCCCACAGCCACATAGCCAGTAAGTCAAAGGTGGAATTTGAACTCAGGACTTATAGACTGAGGCCTGTCTGGAAGTATTAAAAATGACTTGAAGTCATTAATAAAATGGAGTTAATGATATTTATACTTCCCATGTGACAGGGTTGCTAACAATAACATCCCTTTCACGTTAAGGTTTATAAAGCGCTTTCCCCATTTATAGTCCTCTAAGGTAGGTAGTACAAATATTGTTTGTACCCATTTCAAACTCAAGGAAACTAAACACAGAAAGTTATTATCATTATTTATCACATAATTAATCTTTTATTAAAAGTATTCATAATTCATATCATAATTATTAATAAAGGTTATTATTAATCAATTAACCTATATTCATTACATATTACATATTCATTGCCAAAACTGTGCCATGAATCAGTGCCTCCTAAGTCAAACTCTAGCATCGTTTCAAATAATTTATGGTCTATGAGGAAAGAGATTTGTGTTTCATAAAGCACCATAAAAAGTGAATTGAAAACATCATTATTATTGCTGCTAATAAGGAAGGACACCTATATATATGTATATCTATCTGTCTGTATATCTACACACACACATACACACACACACACACACACAAGTTCATGAAATAATCTTTGCCTGCTTTGTTCTTTTGGACCTTAATGATATCAAAGAATCCCTGATTGATTGAATTGGATTAAATAGAAAGGCAATTCTGAAATTATCTAGTTATTCAAATCCCTTATTCATATCTCTCCCTTCCAAAAGTGAACTCCTTGGGGGCAAAGACTACTTTGCCAGCACAGTGCCTTCCACAGAATAAGCACTTAATAAATGCTAGCTGATTGACTGATTTGATTGATTGTGACAAAACAAAAGAGTGATTATCCTGCCTCTAATTGAAGACATCCAGAGATGAGGGGCTCTACCTCTGGAAGCAGTCTGCATTCCAGCTGTGGACAACTCTAATCATTAGGAACTATTTCCTTACATTGCATTTTTGGTTATTATCATCAATAAGCCTAAATAACCTATAGTGGATTCAGAAAGGATTGTGAAGATGGCAGACTATAGTAGGGACAGCTCAATGTCCCCTTTGCCACAGCTCAGAAATACACAAATGTACAAGTAAGGAAGACTGCTCACTTCTCTGGTTACATTCACACACAGTCTGTGTTTATCTATGTCAACATCCATCTACAATAAATGTTACATATTTTTGTTACTCAGATCTGAAATCAAAGCAGGTCATTTACCTCTCCTTGATCTTCAGAATGTGCTAACACATTTTGAATTCTGCCCTGTCAAAGGCATCACCCGTTTTGCTAAGTTTGGCAGTCAGGAAACTCTCACAGGGAGAACCACTTCTCACCATACACTAGCTGTGAAATAGATCTGAATTGTAGCTGTTGGGGAGTTATAAACAATGTCACCTCCACACAACACAAGGCAAGGCTCAGGAGGCATGATTTTCTCTAGGAAATTTATTTCTAAATCTATTTCACAGTTTGTTCATGGTGAGAAGTGGTTCCTGCCATGTGAAAACTGAGAACATTGTTCCTAAGAGAATGGGTGTGGGTGTCTTTGGGTGGCACTCATTTCCTAATCCTCATCAAGCAAACTAGTTATGGAAGATGATTCTTGCTTCTTTCTTAGCTGGGGTCTGAATGAGTTCTATCTGCTCATCATGTGTGAATGAATGAATGAGTGAATGAATCATCGCCAGCAACAGCAGCAGCAACAACAACAAAAAAAGATTGAGATACTTGGGAGGTAATGGTAATAGCAGAGCAAATGGACCAAATCTTTGAAAAACCCTAAGATCAATTGTGGTATGGAGGCAAGAGCACTGCTTAGAACAAATATGACCTGTCTGTCTTGAGTTCTGGAAACCATACCAGATTACAAGAGTTCTTCATCTGGAGTCTATGAACATTTTTAAAAAATTTTTTGATAGCTATAATTCAATATATTTTCCTACTGTAATCTCAAGTATTTTAATAAATGCATTTAAAATTCTTCTGAGGATGACTTTATAGGCTTCATCACACTGTCCAAAGGATTCATGATATATAAAAAAGTCAAGAATTCCTGGTCCAGAGGAAAGTGACTAGGATGATGATGAGGGCTGCAGAGAATATGCATTATAAAAATCAGATGGAGACACTGGCAACGTTGAACTTGTAGAAGAGAGGGCTTAAGATCACAAGTGCTTTCTATCAATATGGTAAGGGCTGTCATGGAGATTGGATTTCTGTTCCGCTATGATTTGAACTATATAAGCTCTAAGATTCCTTCCACCTCCAAGTTTCTGGGATCCTGGGGATCTGTATTAAGAAAACTGAGGTTCAAATTCTGTTTCTACTGCTCAGGAGCTATAGGACCCTAAATAAGGGAAATTCAATTCAATTAACTTTTAGAAAATGTTTTTATTGTATGTAGGCTATACAAAGACAAAAACAGTCTCTGCCCTTAAGCAACTAAAATGCTATTGCAGAGATAAACTATGCATACGGATAAGCATATACAAAGCTAGACAAGGTAGTTTCAAGGAGAGAGCTGGGGGCACCAAGAAAAGTCTCACATAGAGGTTGGGTACTTCTGGTCTCTGGGCCATCTATAAAATGGGAAGAACAGTACTTGAGTAAGACATCTAAGTAGCCCAGTGGAAAGAGAACTAAGCTTGGAGGCCGGAAGACCTGAGCTCAAATTTGATTTGAGACACTAATCTAGCTGTCAAACTAACCAAGTCTTTTAACCTCGGTTTGACTCATTTTTTCTCAACTATAAAGTGGGAATTATAATTAAATCTATCTCCCAGGGTTTTGTGAGGATCAAATGAGACAGTATTTGTAAAATGCTTAGCATACTGTCTGGCTCATAGTAGGCACTAAATAAATACCTGTTTCTTTCCCTTCCCCTACTTTAAGC